>NW_028263111.1:195000-347104 GCF_049901735.1 Notechis scutatus | reverse complement strand
CAACTGCTGCCCTGAGAGCTGAATTGGGATTTATTGACAATTTATAAAATTAGGACATATATTTTTTTTATAAAATTAATGATATGGAAACTGTAAGAATCTGAAATGCTTAGAAGAAACACATTTCAATTAAAACATTCTTGAATGAACAATTGACATAGGTACTGCAATCTCTCTGTCTTTTTACAAATAGAGGGAAAAAAAACAAAAAAAAAATGATATGGCCTAATGACTAATCAAGAAGAAACTGTTCTAATATGTGCATGAGAAAAAAGTTGGATTCATTGAAAGCTAAAATTTGGGACTTGGTAGGACCCCAAATATAACACAGCACTCTTTGTTGATTTTTTCAGATCAGTGAGAAAACTGCTTCAGAGGCTCTGAGTGATAAAAGTCGATTCCCTTTTTTCCATCCAATGCTCCCCAAAGAAGGTTTTCAGTACCCAGCAATTGTCCAACTGCTCCTCTATTTTGGATGGACTTTGATTGGTCTCTTTGCTCCAGACACAGAGAAGGGAGAAAATTTCATGAGAACTTTTACCCCTATGCTTGTGAGGAATGCAATTTGTGTTGTTATATCAGAACAATTCCCAGTGACTGGAAATACAGCAGCCCTCAGGAATGCCCTCTCTATGTGGAAACAAGTCAATGTCTTTGTTCATTTCATAGAATTTGAGTTCATTTCTGACAGAATTTTTCACTTCCATTTAACACTTAGGCATTTACCAGAACCTATTCAAGGGAAACCCCAAAGACAAAATTGACCTGGAAAACCAAAGCATATACGAAGTCCCCTGTGCATCATGCCCAGCCACATACATTGGACAGACCAATAGAAGAATAAGCACCCACCTGGATGAACACAAAAATGCAGTCAAAAAGCTGGAACACACTTCCTCCCTAGTCCAACACATGGAAGCCACAGGTCATAGCATCAACTTCAATGGCACCAAAACCCTAGCCACTATAGAAAACCCTAGCCACAGAATCATCAGAGAAGCCGTAGAGATTGAAAAAAGACCAGAAAGCATGAATAGAAGAGATGATTCCACCAGGCTGTCAATCATTTGGAAGCCTGCACTCACAAACAAAAAATCTCCACACCACAAGCCAGGCAAACACCTGGGCACAAACAGATCCCCTGATACCTCCAGCTCAAACACATCCCAACCAGGCACCCAGATGAAACCCAGCTTCCTAACTAATGATAGTCGTCCATTTACCCGAAGCCAAGCTGCACTAAAGGCCTCCAATAAAGTAACACAATGCTGCCAGCCAATCAAGATACAAAAAGAGCCAAAAAACAGACAGAAGTTATTAGAGACACCAATCAAGCAGAACACAGCAAACTCCGAGACCAATAAACACAGACCAAGACTCCCAACCAATCAGGATGAAGAAAAACCATTCTGGCACAGCAATAGGCTGCCCCAAATTTAAATCTGAAACCACTGTAAAAGTCTGACTCACAGACGGACACAATACAGAAGCCTGATGATGGCAGATGAGATTCTGCTGAAACGTTGCTACAACTTTAAAAGCACCACTACTATGACATGGGAAAATACCCGAACAAAGCTGAAGGCCATACATGTAAGTATCCGCGAAAACTTAAGAAAACAAATATCAAACCTCTACGGGAGGGATTAAACAGCCAGATCAAAACCTACGAGAAACTGGAAATTAAAAGAGCAGGAATACTATGTGACCTCCAATTCCTACGCAGCTGCAGAGACAACAATACTACACCAACCTGCTTCAAATTAACATTTCATCAAAGCACAGCAGCCACTAAACGTATCCTGAAAAGAACTGAAATGGCTCTACTAAGGAACGAGCTCCACAGTAAGAGATTCCAATTAGATCAGTTAAACAAAGATTTGCTAGCACTACACCTGGAATTGAGCAGCAAAATCCACCTCTACTTTGGGACAAGATAAAACAACTCACAACTTGGAGATCTGAATCTGCAAGCACTTACAAACAGGAAAAGCTCTTGAAAAATTAAAGAAATTAGAACATGACAAGAAAACCCCCAACAACTCACAACAACACCTGAAACAATTAGTGTACAATGTTTCCAACAGGGAACTCACCAAAACAGAAACAGAAGTCCTAACCAAAGGATTCAACTATGCTATAGCACCCCCAAAATCCCCACAGAATCCATCATATGTGCAGTAGAATCCAGCCTAACTAAATTAAATACAGATTAAGCTGATAAAATAAGACACCAAGTTACCAACATCCTATGCACAAGCAAACCACCCAAAAGCAACTTGCAGCAAAATGAAATTAAAGCGCTACAAACCCTGAAAAGAGACAGCAGCATAATCATCCTCCCAGCAGATAAAGGGAATGCCACTGTAGTAATGGACAGAAAAGACTATGAAACAAAATTGACAGACCTACTCCAAGACTCCACATACAAACCCATAAACACAGACCCAACCACATATCTGGAAAAATTAACCAAGAAGAAAATTATAACCAGCCACATAAGCAAAGAGATCCAACACACGATCATACCCAGAGAGAAATCTTCCAGATGCCCCAAACTATACGGCCTCCCAAAAATACACAAAGAAGGCATACCTCTCAGACCCATAGTCAGCTCCAGAGGAGCACCACTATAAAACCTAGCTAAACACCTAGCAAAAGAGCTACAGCCCCATGCTGAAACAGCAGCTTCTCATGTAAAAACTCATACCACTTCTTGGAAATGATCAAAGATCTACACGTGGAGCAAGAAGATCTGCTTGTAAGTTTTGACATGGTTTCACTATTCACTCAAGTCCCGATAAAAGAGACCCTTGAAATCATCAAAAATAAATACCAACCAGCTAAACACCTCATGGAACTAACAGAACACTGCTTAACCAACACATATTTCATATACAAAGGACAAAGATACAAACAAATAGAAGGAGCTCCCATGGGATCACCACTGTCACCTGTCATTGCAAACCTGTTCATGGAAGAATTCGAATCCAGAGCCCTGGCCAATGCCATCCTCAAACCCAAACTATGGTTAAGATGCATCGATGACACATTCGTGATTTGGCCCCATGGACAAGAAAACCTAAACAATTTCCTAACACACCTAAACAGCGCACACCCCAAAATCAAGTTCACCATGGAAACAGAAACAAACAAACAGCTACCATTCCTAGATGTACTAATCTACAAAAAAACAGATGGCACTCTAGGACACACCATATACCAGAAGAAAACACACACCAACCGCTACCTCAACGCCCAATCCCACCACCACCCAGCACAGATAAACTCCGTGGCTAAAACACTAATTACTAGAACCAAACGCCTGGCAGACAAGACACACATTAAGACTGAACTATGCACCCTGACTAAAATATTGACAGCCAACGGCTTCCACAAAAGCAAAATCACCAACTTGATCCACAAAAACACACTGAGACATAATAGAGACCCAGAGGATGAACAGACCCATGGAACAGCTGTCCTGCCCTACATAAGAGGCACTACAGACAAAATTAGTAAGATACTATACAGACACCACATCAAGACTGCCTTCAAAACAGACAGAAAAATAGCAGCCATCCTCAGAAACCCCAAAGACAAAATTGACCTGGAAAACCAAGGCATATACGAAGTCCCCTGTGCATCATGCCCGGCCACATACATTGGACAGACCAATAGAAGAATAAGCACCCGCCTGGATGAACACAAAAATGCAGTCAAAAAGCTGGAACACACTTCCTCACTAGTCCAACACATGGAAGCCACAGGTCATAGCATCAACTTCAATGGCACCAAAACCCTAGCCACTATAGAAAACCCTAGCCACAGAATCATCAGAGAAGCCGTAGAGATTGAAAAAGACCAGAAAGCATGAATAGAAGAGATGATTCCACCAGGCTGTCAATCATTTGGAAGCCTGCACTCACAAACAAAAAATCTCCACACCACAAGCCAGGCAAACACCTGGGCACAAACAGATCCCCCTGATACCTCCAGCTCAAACACATCCCAACCAGGCACCCAGATGAAACCCAGCTTCCTAACTAATGATAGCCGTCCATTTACCCGAAGCCAAGCTGCACTAAAGGCCTCCAATAAAGTAACACAATGCTGCCAGCCAATCAAGATACAAAAAGAGCCAAAAACAGACAGAAGATATTAGAGACACCAATCAAGCAGAACACAGCAAACTCCGAGACCAATAAACACAGACCAAGACTCCCAACCAATCAGGATGAAGAAAAACCATTCTGGCACAGCAATAGGCTGCCCCAAATTTAAATCTGAAACCACTGTAAAAGTCTGACTCACAGACGGACACAATACAGAAGCCTGATGATGGCAGATGAGATTCTGCTGAAACGTTGCTACAACTTTAAAAGCACCACTACTATGACGCTCTCAATTTGTACTAAGACTTCCCCCAGCCCCATTATGATCACATTTCCTCCCATGAAATGATTCCAGTGTATTTGTCCACTTCCCTCGGTATAAGAGGAATTTATAATGCCTTGATAAGATCACACTTGGAATACTGCATCCAGTTTTGGCCTCCACATTGTAAAAAAAATATGTCAAGACTCTGGAAAGAGTACAGAGAAGACCAATAAAGATGATTAGGGACTGGAGGCTAAAACATATAAAGAACAGTTGCTGGAATTGGGTCTGTTTAGTTTAATTCAAAGAAGTACTAGGGGAGACATGATAGCAGTGTTCCAATATCTCAGGGGCTGTCACAAAGAAGAGGAGTCAAGCTATTCTCCAAAGCATCTGAGGGCAGGACAAGAAGCAATGGGTGAAAATTAATCAAGGAGAGAAGCAACTTAGAACTAAGGAGAAATTTCCTGACAGTGAACAACTTTCCTCCAGAAGTTGTGAATGCTCCAACACTGGAAGTTGTAAAGAAGAGATTGGACAATCATTTATCTGAATTAATATAGGGTTTCCTACCTAAGCAGGGGATTGGACTAGAAGACCTCCAAGGTCCCTTCCAACTTTGCTATTCCATTTTTCTGTTTTAAGATGACCCTTGGGTTACTTGGATAGTTCATTGGTTTCCACTGTCCCAGTCAAAACTGATGTTTCTCCCAGACACTCTTAATTCCCATCAATATACTTTTATCCTATGGTTGCTTCCTGCATACAGGATCTGGAGATACTCATTGATGGCTTTTTCTTTTCTTTTCCTTTTCTTTCTCTGCAGTATTATTTGGTCCTTGGATTCACATGGTAGGCTGCTCTTAATTCAGGAGGGTTACCTCTTTATGAACATTTACATTTTCACATGCTCTCTCTCTCTTTCTAAAAGAAGTTTGCTTTGTATTGCCCTACCTGCCAAGCAGCAGCTAAGGATACTTCCTTCAAAGAAACAGCAGGATAAAATTTGACTTTGAAC
Organism: Notechis scutatus; assembly: GCF_049901735.1. NCBI lineage: Eukaryota > Metazoa > Chordata > Lepidosauria > Squamata > Elapidae > Notechis > Notechis scutatus. The sequence continues at coordinate 341,706 of NW_028263111.1, read as the reverse complement.
AGAGCCAAAGGACCAACTTTCTGCTCAACACAGAAGGGACACAATCACTCCTTCAAACTCAATTTCCCTTATTTGAGTCATTTCTCCAGTCATTTCTCAGTTGAGCTCTCTCCATAAAAACTGAGAACTGGACTAAAAAAGGGGACACACACATTTAAGAAACCTCCCAACCAAAATAAACTTTTAGATTGTTGCCTTAAGCACACTCCTAAATGGTACCCTTTCTTTGGCAGCAGAAAATGACATGTGATCAAACTCACCACAACACATAGGATGCCCTATTGTAATCCCTGGTCACAGATCAAAAATTGTGAATCTCATTTCTGACACCAGTTTGTGTGGAATCAAAACACTGAAACAAAAGCAAACAGTCAAGGCTCACTGCAGCATTTATTACACAGGACATACTGAGAGTTGATCTTGTACAAAAAAATAGAGGGATACACTCACATCCCAGTTACACTGGCATGGGATTTTAATAAGGTTTTTAAAAATATTGTGAATGTTAAAGTTCCAAGCTGCCCAGTGGAATCTATAGGTGAACGTGGCAGCCTTATACATTTGTTTAATAAGAATATATAAATATTTATGCTTTGCAGAAGAGAGACTAAAATGATGCAAAACAGAAGGAGAAAATGCGGTATACATACATAAATAATAACATAAGAAATTTCAGATTACTTCTTGCCCTTCTGTTATCTGCAAAGAAAAATAGTCTTTGTTATAAGAAGCATTTTCATCTTCTGATTCAGGAATTGCTATGGGAATATTCTGATAAAACTTCCCACAGGTCACTAGGAACTGCAAGGCCACATTCCTTATGTCTCCATTGGCTTACTGGAAAGACTCATTCATCTGGAAACAGATTTTACCCACAGTATTGTGACTAAAAATAAGACTTCCTATTTTGTTTTAGGAATGTTTAGAAATATGGAAGAATAGGAATAGGATTAGCTTTAGGAATAGGAGGAATATATGTGTCAGGGTTCCGGTGATAGCCCTAATTAAATCATGAGCCTAGAGCCAAGCTTCAAAAAAAACCTCAAAAGATTTATTAGGAGCAACATGCTGGCATTAACCTAAATGAAGCCCAGTCTGGCATACATAATTCACAGTCACCTGTGACCCTGTTTTGACCCTCCCCCCGGCTGTATCATAAATCAGATTCTCCAATAAAGCACTGCCCAGGTATCATCAATCACATTCTCTAATAAAGGATTTTCACAACCAGAAGATCCGGTAGCCTAGCTACAATCTTTTTAAGATAATGGTGGAATGTACTTCTGGTTTTAGTGCTGTACTGCTCCTTCAGATTCCCCCGCCCTTGTTTATGGCAACTTGAAAACAGACATAGAAATGTTTTATGAGTTGACAATATGTTCAATATGTGCATTTCCTTCTCCCTTTCCCCTGTTGTCAATTGTAAAACAATTTTAGTGATACTATTTATTCTTCAAATGTTTTAATGTTTCATCGTGTTTTTATTGATTGTAAGCTGCCTTTAGGGAAGGCGGGAAGCCTATATCTAAAATAAATAAATATTAAATGGTCAAAAACTGTTAATTGAGACTACTAAATGCCATTTTTGAAGAATAACAGACTGGTAAAAGTCATTTTTTCTATATTATTTTAACATCAAATGTTCTTTGGTATTCAGATCTGACCTGAAAATAACAATGTCACATTTAGGGATGAAAATGCAGGCCAGCAATCCAGCACTGGATGCTAAAATGGAGAAGACCTGCAGAGTTACCATGTACCTCCCTTTGGTGCTCAGGTAGAAGGCACAAAGGACACCCAGACACTGCAGAAGATCAGCATGCTGAAGGAGATCAGCTTGGCTTCGTTGAAGGCCCCAGGGAGATTCCTGGACAGGAAAGCCACTGTGAAGCAGACAGCAGACAGAAAGTCCATGTATCCAAGGGCAATATAAAACATGGTGACAGAACCTTCATTGCATTGTAGGATGACCTCTCTAGTTTGGGAGTGCATGTCAAAGTCAGGGAATGGGGGGGGGAAAGTTCCCAATCAGATGCTGCAGATGACAACTTGGAGACCAGAACAAGAAAGCACAAGTGAGTTGGCCAAATTCTTCCCCAACCATCCCTGCATTTTGTTCACTGGTTTTGTGGCCAAGAAAGCTAACACCACTGTGATAGTTTTTTCCAAGATTGAAGAAATGGCAATTGAGAAGACAATGCTGAAGGCTGTTTGTTGTAGGAGGCAAGTCAGTCTCCTTGGTCGGCCAATGAGCAGAATGGAACAGGTCAAGATGGAAAGCAGGAGAGTGACCAGGAGAATGTAGGAGAGGTTCTGATTGTTGTCTTTGTCAATTGGTGTTTCTAGAAAATATGGTGTTAAGTATGGAGAATAACGGAGACCAGACATCTGACCAGTGACTTCAACTCTTTAATAATTAATAGTACATAACAGAGTAACGCTATGGGCAGCAGTAACCCTTTTATAGGGTTAGCTGCTGCCTTATTAACCAATGAAAATGTGCAACAAGTTCAAACTACTAACCAATAAGAAAAGTCCCAAAAGTGGCCAATCAGGGACTAGTTCTGGCCCAATCCCAAGTTGTTGTATAAGGACCAATCTAGTGTGCAGGTTTTCAACCCCTAATTTGCATTTAGGTTATTCACTTTTATTGATTCACAACACCCCTCCCCTTGGGTTCCGTTTGAGGGGAGCTGTAATAAAATCCTCAAGATAGGCAGGCCGTTTGGTCTGCCTGGATGATTTCCGAGGCTCCACCGGGTTTTGTCTAATGTCCGGTTCCGGTGGAGCGCTTGGATGACCTTTGTTAAATTCTATTTCGCTGCACGGCGATTCCGTGCTGCATTCACTGTGGTTGTCTCTGCTACTCCGTGTTTCTTCGGGTTTTGCAGTTCGTTTTCCCCGTATTAAAGTTCCCTGAAAATGTCAACTCCCTCCCCGCTTCACGCCCGGTGCTTCGCTGGGCTGTAGAGTTCCCGTTGACCTGCTATTAGTTGTATCAAAGTCAATTCCTCGATACTTCCTCCCCTTGAGTTGGTGAACCCGGGAGTCATGGCCGCTGGGTGGTAATCTCGATCGGAGCTGGTCTATGTGGCGTTTCCACACCCTCCCATCGTCTGTTAGCAGGCGGTAAGATCTAGGCCCGGTGAGGTGGGTATGGTTGCGGGTATCCATAACGGGTCGCCGGAAAAGTTTTTGGCAAAGATTAAATCGCCTACCTTAAATTCCCGGCATTTGCTGCTGGAGCCGAAAGGTTTTTCCGGTGCGAAGCGGGGTGGAGCCGGTCAAGGTGCGATCGTATTTTCCGCCCCCATAAGAAGTTCAGCGGGTGTTTTGTTGTTCACGCTGTGGGCGTGATGTGCTGCAACAAGAGAATTCGATTGATTTTCTCGTCGATGTTGCCAAATTCCATTTTGTGAAGGGTCTTTTTACAAATTGTACCATGTGTTCTGCACGTCCATTCGCCGCAGGGTGCGCGGGCGAGGTTAGCGCATGGCAGATGCCCGATCAGCAAGATATTGTTCAAAGGGCAATGCAGTGAACTGTGGGCAGTTGTCCGAGACCAACACGTCCGGAAATCCGTGTGTGGCAAATAGTCTGTTTAATTTATTAATAACTGAGTCTGTTGTAGTTGTGTGCATTCGATGAATCTCGAGCCAGTTAGAATAGGCGTCGACAGTAATCAGGAAAGTGTGACCTTTGGTAGGCCCCGCAAAGTCAATATGAATACGGGACCACGGTCCCCTCGGCGTTCCCATTCGGTTGGGCTTGCTTTAGGTGGGGCGTTGCTGACGTCCTGGCAACGTTGGCACGTAGCGACCCAGGCCTCGATTCTTTTGTCGATTCCCAGCCACCAAGCATAACTGCGTGCGAGTGATTTCATCCGCACAATACCCGGATGTCCTCATGCAATACCGCCAAAACAGTCTGTTGCAATTTGCCAGGGATTACGACTGATCGCCCCACAAAATACAGCCTTTTGGGAAAACAGCTCAGTTTGGCGGGCTTTGAAAGGCGCCCATTCCGGTGCTATTTGGTCCGTCGGCCACCCCTGTTCAACCCAGGGTAGTATGTGTTGCAGAACTGGGTCACGTTTGTTTCAAAAGCAATGTCTCTAGCCGTCAAGGGTGGTGCATGTAGAGCTTCGATCTGTAGTGTTGAGAGGGTTGGGGCTGGATCCACAACAGCGCCTGGGAGCGGTGTTCTGCTCAATGCATCGGTGTGGAGAATCGATTCCCGGCGATGTTGCAAAGTGTAGTTGTAGGCCGCCAAGAATTCGGACCATCGGGTCATTCTGGGGGACAATATATACGGGTTGGTTTATTACCCGCAATGATCCCCAGTAGCGGTTTATGATCAGTGATTATTGTAAATGCACGGCCATAAACATATTCATGAAATCTTTTAACTGCAGCAACAATAGCTAAAGCTTCTTTTTCCAGCTGACTATAATTTCGCTCAGCTTTAGCTAAGGTTCGTGAAAAAACGCGATGGGGGCCTCCGCTCCGTTTGGTAACATGTGGGCCAGAATTGCCCCAACCCCAAAGGTGATGCATCACACGTGATAGTGAGCGGCAGAGTCTCGTTGTACTGCATAAGTACTGAATCAGAAGTTAGCAATTTCTTTACTTGTTGGAAAGCATGTTGTTCCCATTGCCCCCAAACCCATGTTGCTTTTTTGTCTAATAGTCTATGCAATGGTTCAGCTACTGTTGCTTTGTGGGGTAAAAACACATTATAGAAATTGATAAGTCCAAGGAACACCTGTAGGTCTGCCTTGTTCCTTGGAGTGGGTGCCCTTTTAATTGCTCGTAATTTGTCTTCGGTGGGATGAATTCCTTGGCTGTCCAGGAGATATCCCAAAATTCTACTTTTTCGGTACATAACTGGCATTTATCTCTTTTTACTCTGAGGCCTGCATTTTGGAATCTTCGTAAAACCTCTCTGAGTCATTTTTTCTAGGATGTCTTTGTTAGGTGCGGCGATGAGTACATCGTCGAAATATGGGACAACGCCTTTTATCCCTTGTAACAACCTTTCCATTAAACTCTGGAAGATTCCAGGGGCGACGCTTACCCCGAATTGGAGCCGGTTGCATTTAAATGCGCCCCTATGTGTTACGATCGTTTGCGCCTCAGCTGTGGTTGGGTCTACAGGCAATTGTTGATACGCCTGGGCTAGATCTAGTTTGGCGAAAACTTTCCCGCCGCCCAGGGAATGGAGTAAATGTTGCACTACCGGTACTGGATAAGCACTTTGCTGCAGTGCGTGGTTTAATGTGGCCCGGTAGTCTCCGCAAATTCTTAGGGACCCATCAGGCTTGATAGGCGTCACTATCGGGGTTTCCCAACGGGCGTGGTTGGTGGGTTCCAGTACGCCCTGCGCTATTAGTTTATTGAGTTGTTCGTCGATTTTAGGTTCAAGGCGAACGGCACCGACGCGGCTTAAGGCGGATGGGTGCTATCTCAGGGTTCGTTAAACGAGATTGGGGTCCCCTTTACTTGCCTAGTCCGTCGCGAAAAACGCCTTGGAATTCTTGCACGAGTGCTTCCTCCCAATCGACGCTCTCGGCCTTGTGGACTCGGCCACGGTGATCCCGAGTGGCCTGAACCATTGAAGGCCTAGAAGACTAGGCCTGTCTTGATCCATGACCGTTAGTGGTAGTGCGATGGTGCGGTCTTTGAATGAGACCTGAATTTGCGGGACCCGGCAACGGGAATTCTGTTACCCTGATAGTCTTTGAGTATAACCCTTTGAGGGTTAAGGTCTTGGCAGCGGATCGTGGGAATGAGCTGTTGAGCGTTTTCCACGATACCATCGAGAGGGAAGATCCCGAGTCTACCTCCATCACGCAAGGTTTGTTTTCGATGGCGACCTTTACTCGGATTTTCCCGGCATCAAGGGATGTAGCGTGGCCTATGGTGATTGTTTGGTGGGTCTCTTCCCCGCCGGGTTTCTTCACGCCTGGTGGAAGTGGTGGACAGTTTGTTTCTGTAGGAGTGGTTCAATTTTTCTCGGTGTGTGCCGAAGAACTGGAAGACTGGCATTCGGCCTGTCAGGGTTTGGAGTTCTGTTTGCTTCTGCAAACCTTGCGATGTGACCTCGTCCCGCAATGGCGGCAGAGTGCTTCGAGGAATTTGCAGCTGATCGTGGGTGATTCCAGGTCGGCGAACCCACAGAGGCCTCCTAGGTTCCGGAGGTCCGCGATGTAATTGGCAAGGCTTTCGCCCTTCCGTTGATCCCTCTGGTAATATTTGTGTCTTCTTACTAGGGTTGGTACGGAGGGCGCGTAGTGAGCCCGTAGTAACGGCTCGAGGACGTCCCAGTCCATTTCTTTTACCTCTGCTGGCTTGGCAAGCGACTTTGCCATTTTAAACACGGTTGGCCCACAATGCGTTAGAAAGATAGCTCTTTTTTTGCCGGTTGTTGCATCTTTCAAATTGTTAGTTTCCAGAAACATCTGGAACCGATCCATGTAGGCCTCCCAATCTTCGGTCTCTGGATTGAATGGAGCGGGTGATACGGCACCGCTGGCCATGTTGCCGTTGATGGTGCGTGTTTGACCACGTGCTCTGTAGGTTGCTCTGTAAGTTTAGTCAGCTCTTCGGTCTCCGGATCCCATCCTCGTCGCCAGTGTTAAGTTTGGAGAATAAGGAGACCAGACATCTGACCAGTGACTTCAACTCTTTAATAATACAGGAATCAGAATGGAACAGAGCAATACTATGGGCAGCAGTAACCCTTTTATAGGGTTAGCTGCTGCCTTATTAACCAATGAAAATGTGCACAGGTTCCAACTACTGACCAATAAGGACAGTCCCAAAAGTGGCCAATCAGGGACTGGTTCTGGCCCAATCCCAAGTTGTTGTATAAGGACCAATCAAGTGTGCAGGTTTTCAACCCCTAATTTGCATTTAGGTTATTCACTTTTATTGATTCACAACATTAACCCTCTGGAGTGCTTTCTTATCTGCCACTGTGCAATTGGCAAACCATACAGAGGTGCAGTAAGTTAAGATATTCTCTATGGTGCAGCAGTAGAAGGTCACCAGCAGTTTTTCATTCTGTTGTTGTTTTCTGAGAAGCCTCAGGTAGTATAATCTCTGCTGGGCTCTTTTGACCAGTGCTGCAATGTGAGCACCCCAGGTCAGGTCCTCTTTTAGGGTAACACCCAGAAACTTAAAAACTGTCCACTTGATCTACTCGCATTGCATGTGACCAAAGTAAAAAAGAAAGCAATGAAAGGCATGGGAATGAAGCTGTGACACTGAAGTAAAAAGAGAACCAGAAACAGAAAAGCCTTTGCCCTATAAAGGCATTTCTGCTTTCTACTCAAATGCTGACTAAGACTTTCTCTATATTTGGAAGAACCAAGCAAAAGGGTTAAATGAGAGCTATTTGGCACAAGCTGCAACTGTGAAGAAAAGTCTTCCTCCTCTGTTGATCCAAGGATACATTGCTTTTTCTCTCTTTAGAGTATCAATTGGACCAACTAAGAAAGGTTCTCCTCTTTAACCTGAAGATACAACACTGGCCTTCAGCCAATAGGGAGCCATCCTTTTTGGGTAATTATATCTTTTGCTATGATTGTGGCCTTTTGCATAATGATAGCCTTGGGAAAGTGTGCTAAATTTATTAAGATACTTTAATACCTTAATCAATATGTTAAATGTGTAATTAAAAACCAGTATCTTAAACATGTAATTAATAAAAGGGACTTACTTGCCTAAGTAGGTTTACTAACTATGGCATCTATTCAGTGTTGTTAAACTGTTGCAATAGCTGTACTGTTAGCATAGTCCCAACTAGGGTTAGGATTAACAAGTAATTCCAAGTAGCAACAAAACCATTTTTCAAAAGCACCAAATGGCTACTGAAATATCAGCAGAGGATGCACCGAGACGTGATGAGAACTATAAACTGAACCCCACATCTCGCTGTGGTCCTAACATTTGGAGAAAGTTAAGAAATATGTTGAGAATGGAGAAGACGAAAAGAGAGGACTTCTAGAATATAAATGCTTCCAGTGGAGTCCCAAGACTTCTTTAATTTAACTGTTTGCAATATTCAGTGAAGACAGCAAAGTTGTTGGCAGAAGGTGGCCAAAAAAGTCAAGATGGTTGACGCTTTATAGGAATGAAGGTTCAAGTTTTGTAGGCTATAGAAAATGAAATATAATGGACAATTATGATATGAATATATAAAGTCTATAAGAGGGAAAAGGAGATGGAAAAGGAGCTAGATTGTAAATATGTATATAAATGTAAATAGAAACAAATATGTAACCAGCATTAAATTAACAATGTAGGAAAAAGGAAAGATCAACTGTTATATCTATTTTTATCTTATAGTATGTATGGCCAAAATGATTGCCAAGAAAGTTGCAATGTGTCCAATTGTTTTTAATGTTTACTTAAAAAAAGAAAAGAAAAGAAGTCAAGATGGCAGCTTGTGATACCAATAAAAAAGAGTGGAGTTTCAGTCACATAGTGCATATCTTCTTACATTTTTTAAACCCTGTGGATATTTCAGGCAACCAGAATGCAATCAAATATGAGCCATAGGTAAGAAAGGCTTTCAAGAATTTTCGAGCTTTTGTAAAACAATTAGCATGGGAAAATCAGACTGAGTTGAGCAAAACTGAACAAATAGAAGACCCACCAAAATAAGTGAATACATGCAGGATTAAGAATGCCCAGAAATGAATAGTTGTGCATTACTAAAAATGGCAGACACTGTTCTCTTTCCCTTAAGCCCATGAATTTCTGAAGCCATGCAATGCTTTAAGGAATTTATGGTAGCCACGATATAAAAAAAACGTTGAGATTCTGGAAAAAGTACAGAGAAGAACAATGAAGATGATTAAGGGACTGGAAGCTAAAACATGTGAAGAATGGTTGCAGGAATTGGGTATGTCTACTTTAATGAAAAGAAGAACTAAGGGTGACATGATAGTGGTGTTCCAATATCTAAGGGGCTGCCACAAAGAAGAGGGAGTCAAGCTATTTTAAAAAGCACCCGAGGGCAGGACAAGAAACAATGGATGGAAACTAATCAAGGAGAGAAGCAACCAAGAAATTTCCTGACAATTAGAACAATGAATCAGTGCAATGACTTGCCCCTGGAAGTTGTGGATGCTCCAACAGTGAAGGTTTTAAAGAAAGGATTGGACAACTATTTGTCTGAAATTGTACAGGGTTTCCTGACTAATCAGGGGGTTGGACTAGAAGACCTCCAAAGTCCCTTCCAACTCTGTTATATTGTTATTCTGAATTGCTGAAACTCTGTGTTTTTAATATATACCATCCAGCTCTGAAAGCATTACATGGCTTCAGCAGTTTGTTAGCTTGAGGAAGGACAAAGACATCAGCCATTTTTAGTAATACGCAGTCTGTTTGTAAATACAAGTCCCGACTTACATATAAATTCAAGTTAAAGACAGATTTAGGAATGGAACTTGTTCTTAATCTAGGGACTGTATTATTATGTTTGGTTCAGTTAAAAACTGAGACAGATATGGTAAGTACCCCATGGATCAGTTTAAAAGACATACAAGGAAACTTTGAAGAGTTTAGGTTTGTTAAATACAATTTGATCACCATTCACAACAGACTTCTGAACGGAGTTGTATGAATTTATAAACAGCAGAATTGCTCCTGATACCATGTAAAAAAGGAAGACCAGAAGCATCAAGAGATGTAAAAAAAGACATTCTGAATGAACTCTGATTAGATTGAAAATCTTTTCAAAATAGTTGTGAGTGTACAGAAACATGTTTCTGAGGAAAATGAACGTTGTCCCTGTTATTGATGTAATAGTAATTCAAATCATGTAAACAGAACAGAAAGGACTGAAAATTGCTGATTCATTTCCATTGTGCTGGCTCATGCTTTTGTAATACTTCTTAGTCATGTATAGGAGTTGTCTAAAAAGAAACTTGCAGGATAATTTAATTTTGAAGCATGTTTGGAAATGTGATTTTTTGATTCTCTCTCAGAAGTGCTGGAAGATGGACATCTGCACTTTGAAAACAGAGATAGCATAGGTGACAAATGGTAATATTATCTGATTCACCTTGTGAAGGTAATAGAATATTCAACTAAGTAATATAATCTGAGATTTTATTACGATGTGTGTTACTTGGGTTTGGTGTCTTTCATTGGATAAGATTCTTTTCAGAAAGTATTTTATGAAGGAAAAGTCATGAATTGTCTGGAGGAATACTAAAAGCAGGACTTTAGATCTGTCGATAGATGAACAATTTTAAAAACTATAATTATTTAGGGTATTTTTCTTATTTGAGTGGTTTGGAGGAAGGATGTGGATATCAGGCTCACAATTAAAAAAAATGATGGGAGTCAGCTCTGGAAACAGAATTTCGTATTGAATGGTTCTCCTCTTCCTAATATTCCCATGAGTCTAGCCTGAAAAGTATGGTGCGGCAGCTCTCTAGAGAAGACTATACTGTAAAATTTGGGGAAAGTGGAAGGAAAAAGAAGAACAGGGTAACCAGCAGCAAGGGGATGGACATGACTACAGCAGTGATGGGTGCACTGTTGAAGACATGAAGACCTGAAGGTCTAGGTTCATAAAGTCTCAGTGTGATGCTAAGAGTTGATGACAAATTGATGGCACATAATCAATCAGACAATAGGTCCTCTTTGCAACCATTCTCTGTCTTTGACTTTGTAGCTCAATAGAACAGAACAGAACAGAACAGAATAGAATAGAATAGAATTCTTTATTGGCCAAGTCTGATTGGACACACAAGGAATTGCCTTGTTGCAAATGCTCTCAGTGTACATAAAAGAAAAGATACATTTGTCAAGAGCCAAGAATCATCAGGTAAACCACTCTAATGATAGTCAAAGGGTACAATAAGCAATCAAATCACACTAGGAAACAACAGTCAATATAAATTGTAAGGATACAAGCAACAAAGTTACAGTCATACAGTCACACATGGAGAGGAGATAGGTGATAAGGAGTGATGAGAAGACTAACAGTAATAAAGGCACGGTAGATTTTGTAAATAGTTGGACAGTGTTGAGGAATTATTTGTTTACTAGAGTGATGGCTTGGGAAAAACTATTATTGTGTCTGGTTGTTCTTGAGTGCAGTGCTCTATAGAGTCATTTTTTGAGGGAAGGATAAAACAGGTTAAGTGTCCAGGATGTGCGGGTCTGTGTATTTTCACAGCCTCTTGACTCGCAATATACAGGTCCTCCATGGAAGGCAGGTTGGTAGTACTGTTTTTTCTGCAGTCCTAATTTCTTCCTCTGAAGTCTGATGAACTACAGAGCAAGTTCACGCTATCCTTACCTTGGTGCATTTCTTTCAGTGACTAGATCTTTTTTTCTTCAACATTAAAAGAGGCCATTTATTCAAAGGTACAAGTGAAAACACTAAGAATTTAAAAATATCATATCTATGCAGCCCCTTTATCCTGAAATATTATATACAAAAGCCCAATATTACTCACCATGTACTTATATTGAGCTGAATTTTTGGATTTAATTTATAGTGTTGAGGTAATTCCTCATTAGGGGAAATCGGGAATATATACCGGAGACGTATTTGAGAGTAGTGTTTGAATAATACACACAGCACAGATACACTCTCGACAATAAATGTTGGTTTTTACTTCCAATAAAGGTTTTAAGCAAAGTTCAAAATAAGGGGAGTCCAAAATCATTCACAGGTAAGATCAGTCAGTTTTTAGTCCAGGATAATCCAATAACAAGGTCCAGTGTCAAACAGTTCAGTATCAGACTGATCAAATCCAGGAATATCAATCAATTAGAAGAACGGCAATATTCTCCAACAGAAGAAACAGAGATTCACTCACACTGAGACTTTGAGACTAAGATTAAACAACCCAGATTGTTGGCACCATTTTATGACCGCTTGAGAATTACACTTTAGGATTCTCTTAAAGAGACAGTATTAAAAAGTCTATATTGGTTTATATATTTCCATCCTAAATAGCTGTTAGGTTACTTACATTCCTAACATTCTCCTTTGAGTAGGACAATATATACAACCTTACATTCTAAGTCCATAATCACAGCTAGCCTTATGCTTTATAGAGCTCTGGGCCTTTGTAAAATGATCTGCTATATTGTTTTCTGACATACATTATTCTAGCTTAATCATTTTACTTTGCACACATTGTCTCACATTTAAATATCTTAAATCTCTGTGTTTCGCTCTTGTCTTAACAGCAATATTTGAAGCCATCTGTATTGCTGATTGGTTATCTTCATAAAACAAATAAATAGAATCTGTTACATCAATTTGCTATCAATTAATAATTGCTTATACAAACTAAATCTCTCCATAATAAAGATAAACATGAGAATTCAGCCTCCATTGTTGACAAACTTAGATGTTTTTGCTCCAATAGACTCTACATCCAATCAATGCTTTTCCCAATAATTACAGTACCCATGTAGATTGCAGTATTTATGTCTGTGGCAAAACTTGCATCAGCTTATGCAGTTAAACTCAGTTCATCTTTAGGCTCCAAACAAAATGCATAGCATTGTTTTTTTCTAGATATCTTAACACACTTTGAGCAGCTTGCAAGTGCCTTTCAGTAGTCTCAGCACATATCTCACTGATTGATTAACACTGTATGCAATATCTGGCCTTGACCAATTACTGAGATAAGATAAACTACCAATCAAGGATTGATAAATGTTCTATCAAAAATAGGTCTTTGAACATCACTATGGCTAAACTCCTGGCTCATCGGGTGTTTTAGCCGGTTTACAAAGTTCCATTTTAAAACTTTAGTAATTGGGTTAATTTTATCTGCCTGTGAGGTCTTGTATCCTCTCCTAGTTCGACTATCTTTCAACCAGGATATTGTTTGATTTCTCCTAATTGTTTTATTTTAAATTTCTTTCTAATAGTGAAAATTATTTTAGCAGCTTCTTTTTCAGTTTTGGTGATTAATGCTATGTCATCATAAACAATAGCAACAATGACATTACATCATTATTTTTCTTTAAACAAACATGGATCAGCCATGCCAGCTACAAAGCCTATCTTAGTTAATTTTTAACCACATTGGTTCCACCTATATCCTGATTGCTTTAAGCCAGGCTTGTCCAACTCACAAGTCTGGGCCGCATGCGCCCAGGTCGCTCGTAATGTGGTCTAGTACCCACCCCAACCTTCCTGCAAGAGCCAGCGAGGAGGAGGAGGAGAGGCAGGCGCGAGGCGGGCGAGTGCGCCACGCCAAGCAGCAACATGTGCTGGGCGGGCGCCGTCAGAGCGCTCCTCGTGCCGAGGCAGCCGCAGCACAAGAGTCCCGCCACGCCATCTCCTGCTGTTGCCACCACCGCCGCGCTGCCGCTGCCGCTAAGCTTCTGCTTCTGCCACCGCCACCGCTGAAGCCGCTGCCGGGCTACGCCGCCGCCGCTGCTGCTTCTTCCCCCCACTCGCCGCTCTGCCCCCGCCGCCACTGCTGCTTCTGCCACCGCTGCCGCTCGGCTGCTGCTTGTGCCACCGCCGCCGCTGCCGTTGCCGCCGCCACCGCCTCCTTTCTCCTTCCTTTCCGCTGCAGCTACCCCGCAGCCAAGTGAGGGGCGAAGAGTCCACCGACTTGGAAAAGTGGCATGCCACAAGCAGGCGGGGCTGGCTGGAAAACGTGCGAGGGCGGGAACACCCCCCCACTGCTCCGGCTCGGAAGTCTGCGAGCTGCTCAGTGGGACGAGAAAGTCTAAGTGGGGTAAAATGCAGCAGCCTCAGGGTGAGTGGGAAGAGACTTCGCCTGGCCCAGGTAACTGTCTCTGGGGGATTTAAGGGGGAGTTTCTAAGCGGGGCAACGGGCGTCCTTCCTTCCTTCCTTCCTTTCTCTCTCTCTCTCTTTTCGCCGGCAGGGCGCTTTTGTGTCTCCACCACCATTCTTGGCCGGTTGAGCTCGGAAGAAAAGCAGCCCAGGTTTGCTTCCCCCCCCACAAGTGAAAGAAGCTTGTCACAAAACCCAAAACTTCCTCTCACCTTCCCTTCTTGCCTCTCTGGCGACTTTTTGAGTTTTTTTCCGCTTCTTTTGTAGATCACTCTAAACTACACTGCTCTTGTGACGTCATCGCCGCATCGATCCCCTTCCCCCCTTTCTGCACTGTTGCTTGTGCATTTGAGAAAAATAATTGTGGAGTGTTTAGGAACGATACTTTCTTGTCTGGGAAGACCCCCCACCCCCCACCCCCACTTTCCATAGGTCCCGTTCCGTCCCGTCCCCTCCTGCTGACATGTCTCTGGTTTTTTTCAATTAGTGGAACTGAATCTCCACCTCACCCCCCCGCTGCTTTCTTCAGGGATGTTAATGGAAACAAGAAGCAGCTTAAATCTATTCTGTGTGGGCTGTCTTCCTCTTCATAAGTGTACATTAGCTTTTTGTTTTAGGAAAACTGTCTCTATAATAAACTGATCATTTTTGGATGATCAGTATCGTTACTGTTATTTATTTTATGTGCGGCCCAACCAAATTTTCATCTTCTAATGGGCCTAGGAAGGTGAACACAGACCTGCTTTAAGCCATAAAGACTTTTTGAATCTCCAGCAATAGTTGTATTATCAGTTTTGATACCTGAATGTTTCTTTAAATATATAGTGTGTTGCAAACGTATGCAGATATGCCATCCCTACATCCAAACAGATTTACAATGTATTTCTCCTTAGCTGCCCACACTAATGCCCTTAATATAGTAGCTTTTCAGACTCGTGCAAACACCTCATCGTAGTCATTTGCTGTCTGTTAAACCCTTGTGCTACTAACCTGGCTTTAAGGGTACAGTCTACACCTGTCTTCAATTTGAAATCCATTTACATCCTATGGCATGTTTACTCAGGTAACTTAACATTTTTTGTATACCTGTGTTTTTTTAATGATTCCATTTCCTTATCCTTTGCTTTCTGCCACAGCCTGATCCTTAGCAGGATACAGTTTTAGTTCACTATAATTACTCTAGAACTGTATTTACTTGGCAACACTAGCCTGATATCTATCAGGTGGTCGTGTTACTCGGGTTGAACATCTGGTAATACAGGGCTTACTGGTGACCTTCCGTGGCACCTGCTCCTGCCCTCCTTCTATCTCCTGTGCCTGTTCTACTACTTCCTCCTGTGCTTCCTCTTAATGGCTATTCATGGTTTACTGATTTTTATCTTTTAGGGACTATTTGGGTATCAATAATGATATCATTACTGATTCCTGTTCCAGTTTATCCCACCCGACTGATGCTTGAGAAATTTTGCACTAGCACTACAATATACATGAGCTGTGCTTTGATCCCAAAAATCTAACGATCTATGGTTGGTCTAACAACCAACAAAAATAATTTCTTTAGCTCTATGTTGCCCTTTCAGTCTTACTTGTGAGGGAATATGCACCTCATGCCGGACCTCCAAATGTGTGTAGGTAACTTAAATTTGGTTTTCTGCCATGCCAAATTCAGTGAATGGCAATTCACCAGTTGTTGTATTAAATCTACATTGTTTAAAACATGATTACTACACATTATGGCTTTACCCCCACAGTGTTTCAGGTAAACCTGAATCAGATAACATAGCATTTGCGCCATGGCTTGTAATGTTTGCTCCTCTTCTGCTTCTACAAACAAGTTTGGTTGTGGTCTGTAAGGTGCATAATATTTAGTGTTCAACACCAGCCAATTTCAACATATTTTGGAATCTTTGTTAACAAACTCAGTCCCATTATCAGTAACTAAAGTAATTACTTACTTTTCATTTTTCTCTCAGCAATTACTTAAAGAAATGTTGGACTTTTCATTTTATACTCTCAGTAAACTTTAGCCAGTTAAAGAAATGTTGGAATGTTGATGTTTTGTTTTTCACAAGATAGAGAAACCGTATACGTACTGAGTAATTGTCCTTAATACTCAAAATATAGCGCACAGGGAGACGTATTTGAGAGTAGTGTTTTAGCCATATAATACATACAGATACACTACATACAGTAAATGTTGGTTTTTACTTCCAATAAAGGTTTTAAGCAAAGTTCAAAATAAGCAGTCAAAATCATTCACAGGTAAGATCAGTCAGTTTTTAGTCAGGGATAATCCAATAACAAAGTCCAGTGTCAAAAACAGTTCAGTATCAGACTTCCATCAAATCCAGAAATATCAGTCAATTAGAAGGAATGGCAATATTCTCCAACAGAAGGAATAAACAGAGACTAACTCACACTCTCTTCTGAGACTAAGACTAAAACAACTCCAGGTTTCTGGCTCCATCTTATGGTCCGTTTGACAAACCACACCCAATTACACTTTTAGGATTCTCTCTTAAAGAGACAGTGATAAAAATGTCTATCCTGGTTTATATATATTTCTCCCAAATAGATGTTAGGTTACCACATTCCTAGCATTATACCACTTCTAGAACAAATCCAATCACATCATCTGGAGAAGAATCTAAGGATGGTTAAAATGTTTATTTTTATATATTTTATTTGGTTTGTCAATTGCTTATAAGATAATAGTATAAGTAAAAACATAGATATGTAATACATGGATACATATAAGAAAAATAAAAGGAACAATAGGAAAGAGGATGTGGTAGGCATGTTGGTGGCGCTTATGAATTTCCCCTACAGACCTCTTAGGAAAGGATCAATAGTAGAAAGCCTAAGGTTAAAGTTTTTGGAGGTTTGGGGAAGAGACTACAGAGTCAGGTAGAGTATTCAGACATTGACCATTCTGTTGCTGAAGCCCAAATATTTCCTGCAATCAGAAGTTTTGATGTGATTAACCTTGAGTTTTGTATCTATTGTAGCATTTGCTCTTGTATTGTTATGGTTGAAGTTGAAGTATTCATTGACAGGTAGGACATTGCAATGTATGATTTTATATACTATACTTCGATGATTGTTTCTGATAGAGCGGCGTAGTTCTAGTTTTCTAGATCTAGAATTTCAAGTCTGGTGGCATAAGGTATTCTTGCAATGAGTAGAGTAGTCTTCCAATTGCTGCCTGAGAGCTGAATTGGGATTTATTTTCCACAATTTATAAAATTAGGACATGCATTTTTTCAAAAATTAATGATATGGAAACTACGTAAGAATCTCAAATGCTTAGAACAAACACATTTCAACTAAACCATTCTTGAATGTACAATTGACATAAGGTACTGCAATCTCTCTGTCTTTTTACAAATAGAGGAAAAAACCAAAAAAATGATATGGCCTAATGACCTTAATCAAGAAGAAACTGTTCTAATATGTGCATGAGAAAAAGTTGGATTCATTGAAAAGCTAAAAATTGGGACTTGGTAGGACCCCAAATATAACATAGCACTTTTGTTGATTTTTTTTCAGATCAGTGAGAAAACTGCTTCAGAGGCTCTGAGTGATAAAAGTCGAGTTCCTTTTTCCATCCAGTGCTCTCAAAGAGAGGTTTTTAGTACCAGCAATTGTCCAACTGCTCCTCCATTTTGGATGGACTTTGATTAGTCTCTTTGCTCCAGACACAGAGAAGGAGAAAATTTCATGAGGAACTTTTACCCTATGCTTGTGAGGAAATGCAATTTGTGTTGTTATATATCGCAACAATTCTCAGTGACTGGAAATACAGCAAGCCTCAGGAATGCCCTCTCTATGTGGAAACAAGTCAATGTCTTTGTTACATTTCATAGAATTTGAGTCCATTTTATTGACAGAATTTTTCATTTCCATTTAACATTACGCATTACCAGAACCTATTCAAGGAAAGTCTGGATCGTTACAGTAGTTGGAGGATATTCAATAAAAGAAAACAGGCATTACAAGTACGTCCATAGTATTTGGGGCTTTCTTTCTAAGTGGAAAAAAAAGTTGGCAAAAAGATGATGCCTATAAAGGTGTTTTCTTTGTGGAACCTGAATTTCAAGATGAGTATTTTCATTGTGCTATTTCAAAATAATCGTCTTTTCTGTCAAAGGCCGGAGAAGATGCACCAGAAGCACCACTGGAGACCCAAGAGAAAAAGAATAGGAAGCAGATCAAAGGCAATGATGCCAAATCACGTACAGTGTCATTAAGATTCTGGCCCCACACATTACATTCTGTGTCCAATTCCAAGAGGGGAAGAAAGAAGGGAGAAGAGAGTTTGGGGGCTCAGAGGCTGCATCCATGGCAGGTATGGGGTCCCAACAAGCAAGGGTGGGATCTAACAGGAGTTAACTACCGGTTTGGTGATTTATGAGAATCAGTGATTTACGATGTCATTACAACCCAGGAGTTACAGCACAAGACCCAGGAGGTCAAAACAATAAAACTCAGAAGGTCATCACACAGCCATTACCCAGGTCATTCTAAACACAGGATGCTGATGGAGCACAGATCCACACATGTTCTTATGAAATCCAGCCAGTAATAGGCAAACATCAACTCCATCAACCAATCAAAAGTGAAAACACAGCCAAAACACCAGCGTCAGTCGATCATGCTCCACACCAGTATATATGGCGAGACCTCATTGGAAACGTCCAGCTCTGAAAAGACCTCACGCTTTGCTTGCTGAGCTTCGAAGCTGAATGAGTCCCTCAGCCTGAACATTCCTATTGTCGAGTGGGACCTTCCAACTATTAAAAAGACCTCAAAGCATGAATAGAAGAGATGACTCCACCAGACTGTCAAATACCTGGAAGCCTGCACTCTCAAACAAAAAAATCTCCACACCACAAGCCAGGCAAACACCTGGGCACAAAGAGACTTCCCCTGATACCTCCAGCTCAAACACACCCCAACCAGGCACCCAGATGAAACCTAGCTTCCTAATAAATGATAGCTGTCTGTTTTCGGAACCAAGCCACACTAAAAGCCTCCAATACAGGAAACACAATGTTGCCAGCCAATCAAGACCAAAAAAGCTACAAAACAGACAGAAGAAACACTAATCAAGCAGAACACAGCAAACTCCAAGACCAATAAACAGAGACCAAGACTCCCAACCAATCAGGATGAAGAAAAAACCATTCTGACACAGCGTAGGCTAGCACCAAATTTAAAAACAGAAATGGCTGTAAAAGTCTGACTCACAGATGAAAACTATACAGAAGCCTGATGATGGCAGATGAGATTCTGCGAAATGTTGCTACAACTTTAAAAGCACAACTATAATGATGAAGGAAAATACCTGAACAAAGCTGAATACCATACATGTAAGTACTGTGAAAAACTTAAGAAAACATATATATGTTTTCTTAAGTTTTCACAGGTAGTTACATGTATGGTATTCAGCTTTGTTCGGGTATTTTCCCACGCCATACACACACACACACACACACACACACACACACACACACACACACAATTGAGAATTATTACTAAACCTTTGATCTTGAGCTTTGAAGGCAATGGCAACACTTTTGTTCTCCCAATTCGCAATATTTGCAAGCTAAACAACTGTAGAAGAAAGATTAAAATATAAAAAGAGGATGTGAGGTAAGAAAACAAGATTTCTTAAAATTACTCAATGTTTCCACTCTAGTTCCATCCATATTTAAAGAAGAATGAATTGTCCAATCTTTCTTTGTTGAAAGTGTATTTGGACCAAAATGGAGACGTTAGCAACAGATCTACTGATCATTAGTAGGGTATTTCTGCCCAAGGAGGATCCCATCAACAAGGAATTGGGGAGTTTTGAAAGGCAGAGAATTATAATCAACCAAGATGTTTTGTCACAACTAAAGTTGCTGAACAAGGTGAGGAAAATATTGATACAACCCCCCCGCCAAAGACTTACAATCCATTTCAAGTGGGCTAAATCTAGTCAAAAGGGTGGGTAATCTTGACTGGGAATTGAATGTGTGGAGTAAAACATCTATAATTTTCTTAGACAGATAGGGAGTTTTCAGATCTATTGACCAAGACATGCTATAATGCTGAATACTGTTATAACCTGATTCAGCTATTTCCAAAATGCGATTTGGACTGATTATTACTTAGGACACAAATCTCTGCCATTTTATATGCAGTTTAGTATCTCCATAAACCCGTGAGAGAGGGCATCATATCAGTGGTGGTATGCTACCAGTTTGGACCAGATTTACTCTAACCTGTAGTAAAAAAAATGCCTTGGATCAGCTGAGAGGAAGAAAAACAATCCTCCCAAGATCAGCTGAGAGGATAAAAGACTGAAAAAATGCATGGGAGGGTAGGAGGGTCACTTTACCCTCTCAGCTGATTGGCTTTAGGGCTGCATATGTTAGGGTGCTCGTACGTGCACGATCTCCCACTGAACCAGTAGTGTCTAAGGTAGGATCCCACTACTGCCTCATATGTTGAGGACTTTGGTGTTACTAGTTTCAGTTTCACTAATTTCTTCTCTTCAAATATCAAAGGTGAAGGCAATTCTGTGGATCGGGACCTGAGTTCAAGTTTGGTCTCAATCTGATGAAATGGAATCAAAATTGGATGGAAGTCTTGTTGATCCTAGTGGGAAATAACCTTAATAAGCAAATATTTCTCTGGTCTTTTAGAGTTGTAAGCAAAAGGGAGTGGGGGAAGTAGTACATTCCTTAAATGCTTTCATAGATAATTGCTAGGTGGCCAAAGCTTCTGGCATGCAAGATTATTACTGGAGAGCATGACTGATGACACTTGGCTTTGGATGTGTCCCAGTGGAGAATGTGCCCCATTCGAATGGGGTGGATGCTACAGCCCTGACACTTCATCTTGCCCTGATTGGAGTCAGGGGTCTCCCAAAATTGCAGGCTCATGGTTGGGGAGGACCATCAAGGAGGTCCAAGGCTTTTGGTTCACATGATATAACAATGACTGGTCTGATGTGAGCTTATTTATTCATTGATTGATTAAATTTATTTGCTGCCCATCACACCACAATAATGGCCTGAAAAACTGAAGTACTAAAACAACTTTAGTGCAAAAAAATCCTGATATCAGAAGTAATAAAGAACTATTTCAAGGGAAATGTTATTTAGGTTTTGGTATTGGCTTTTAAGAGTGCCCTTCATCTGAAAATCCCTTGCATCAGAGCTGGTATTCAGCAGGTTCTGATCAGTTCTGGAGAATCGGTAGTGGAAATTTTGAATAGTTCAGAAAACCAGCCAATACCACCTTTGACTGGCCCTGCCCCATCTATTCTCTGCCTCCCGAGTCCTAGGTGATTGACTGGGTCTTCTTTTGTTGCCCTGCACAAGAGAACGGAGCTGGAAAGCAGGTTAGTGGGTGGGGAGGGAATGGGATTTTCCAGTAATCTTCCCCAGGAATGGGAAGAGAAGGGAGATTTTACCTTCCCAGGAGTGGGAAGGGTAGGGAGACTTTTCCTTCCCTGCCATTCCCACCAAGGACACCACACCTACCAAGCCATGCCATGCCCACCAAGCCATGCCCACAGTACCAGTAGTAAATTTTTTGAATCCTACCACTGCCTTGCATTCAAATGTTTATTTGGATTGTAACTATCTTAAGCCACTCTGGTAGTCTCCAAACGTATAATGAATATAGGTGTGCATTTCCCTGTTACCTTGGGTCACCTAATTGTATCGGGTACCTTGGCTGTATTGATACCTTGTGTTGTATATCACATTTTCAGAGCTTTTACTTTTAATTAACCAGCATGGCAGCCGTATAAATCTCATGACCCCACGTGGTGCATTTTGCAATCCAGAAGAAACCATTCTACATCTTTCCAATCAGACGTTTCTTTTTTAATCACAGTTTTAATTTACTGCATTTTTGGAGTATAAGACACACTTTTTAAGCCTCCATGTGCTACATTTCTGCCCATTCTGATTCCTGCCACTTGGAATGGCTCAAAATGAGAAATGGAGACACGCAATAGGCTATGTCAATCCCTGCAGCCTGAAACAACTGATTGTATGGAGGCCGATCCAACCGACAATCAGCTGCTTATGCTAATCAGGCTGTGCTGAAGCTGTTTGCTGCAAGGAGGCAAATTGCTGGGAGGCAGAGGCAGATTTTTTTTTCTTGTTTTCCTCCCCAAAGGTAGGTGGGTCTTATAGTTTGGAGCATCTTATACTCAAAAAATGTGGTATTTTAAATAAATTAAAATAAATACAATTTTAAATAAATGCATTGATGTATAAAATATACATCAATCAATCACATTAATTAGTCAGTTAATCTTGATAAAGTTCACAAATGGAATAGAAATGTAAGAAATCTTTTACAATAAAGTTTAGTCTCAAATTTAAAATAAGTGGATATCTTATTTTAAAATCATGCATATATGAAGAATGGAGGAATGCATGTGAATTACACTATGAGGAGGAACTAAAGGTGACTTGATGTTTAATTTTTTTCTCATTTCATCCCTCCAGACTTTATTAAGTAGAAAGGCCCCAAGAAAAAGGAGGAACTAAATGAGGCATCCGCCTGCAATTGTATTCCTGCAATCATTTGGAAGTTGTCAGGGTTTTCATTATTTTTCATCTGAAGCCCAGAGATTACTTGGCTAATGTTTCTGTCTACCTCCATGTTACATAAATGGTGAGATTAACCTCTTTCCTTTGGTATTTTTCTTTTTCTTTTCCAGTCTCTGCCTCAGTCCAAATGTGTGGAAAATGTCAGCCAGATTTGTCAAGAAAGCTCGAGAAGGAGAACCAGTTTGCTGCTATGATTGTGTTCCTTGTCCAGAGGGGACCATCTCAACTCAGGAAGGTTGGTAACACCATAGGGAAACCTTCTGAATTCATCCAAAGCACTCTGATCAATATACATCTTAAAGAGTCATATACGTTTGATGGTTTTGTTTTTAATTTCCATGGTGTCCAATTTCTTCCCTAATGGGAGGCAAAAGAAAAGATCTCAAAGGATGAGCTTTAATGTATTGGGTAGGAAATCTTTACAGTTTGGATTTCTGTTATGGTATAACAATACCCAACAAGGTTTGGGTGGATTATATTATTATAGTTTAAGTGTTTGTAATCTCTTTAAGCACCACACTGCATGTAATTAGCCAATGGGAAACTGCAATAAGAGGAAGCAGGAGAAAGCTTTGCTACACTGCCTACTGTTTTACTGGCTTGCTGCTTACTGTTTACCGTTGCTTACTCGCTGGATACAACTGTTTATTACTGTTTTAATGCGACTGTCTACTGTTTGATCGTCCTTACTGAATATCCAGCATTATCCTCTGGAGAAAGGCATCGGAGGAGGAGGAAGATATCTTTATCGGCTGATAAAGATATAGTAAGGACTATTATCTGGACTGAGTTAGTGAGTCTTACTGAATGGATATATTGTGAAAGACATAATGACTGATTGACAATGCTTAAACTCTAACTGGATTAAAAACTATTTAAACTACAAACAGTGTTTGTGTTCAGTGTGTATACTCTAAAACCCTTCCTCTCTCATTTGGCTGCCTGGCTTGACTGCTGCTGCATACTCTGTTAGGGTTTATCCCCCAAACACTAACACTGGTTATGGGCCCAGCTGCACAGTATAACTAACCAGGATATAGCAGTGAGAGTTGGTGTGAGTTGCACATTACTGTAAAAACAAACTGTTTTTATTAGTTTAAAATAGTCACTATATCTGAAGAGTAATGGCACAAGTAAATCTACCACATCTGTCCCTGATATCCAGGCTGGATGGAACAAACTATGTTTCATGGTCAATGAAATGTAGTTTACTTCTACGTGAGAGAAGGTTTGTGGGACATAATAACAAACCCACCAGATGTGAGTAGCTGGGATCCTGATGATGAAGAGGATAACCAAAAGTTACAAGACTATAAACGGAAGAATGAGCAGGCTTTATGCATCATAGGACTGACTCTCTGTGACCAGCAGCTTGTCCATATTCGTGGAGAAGAAAATGCTGCAAACTGCTGGGAGAACCTCAGGAAGATATATGTTCTGGGACAGTGTAGGAGCACATATAAATCTTACACGGAAGCTGTTTCTAACACATCTTCAAAGGAATGGAGACATGTTAGCTCATTTAAACTGTATGAAGAGCATTTTTTCAAGAATTACAAGAAAAAGAGCTTATCTTTAATGAGCTGCAAACAAGTATACATTATATTATCTTCATTAGATCAAAGCTATGATGACTATGTGACTTCGCTGGAAGTATTGCCTAAGGATAGCCTCTCATTAACCGAGATTACAGGCAGGCTACTAGAAGAAGCCAGAAGAAGGTGTGAACGTGACCAGCTGAGAGAAGATAAATCTAAGAAAGAAGAGAAATTATCTTCAAAGCTTGATAGAAACCAGCTTAGTAAAGGAAAGCACCCGGAAGAAGAGAATTTATCTTCGACGGGCATACACAATTAAAAAGTGTTTTAATTGTGGAGGAAGAGGACATTTGGCAAGTTTCTGCAAAAAGGGAAAAAGCAGAATGTAAAAAAAAGCCCAAGAAAGCCTTTGAACTAACCATGTTTAGCAACTGTGATGTGAAGAATGATTTATGGGTGGTGGACAGTGGTGCATCCCACTGCATCACGAGAGATAAGACAAAATTTGTAAAAAATGTCTACAAGCTCTCAACATATATCACCTTACAATGGCTGAACCTGAAAGCTTAAAGGAGAAGGTACTGCACATTGTCCAACATAAATCAGGATATAAAAATGTTGTATGTACTGCAACTAAAGTTCAACTTGCTTTCTGTAAGGGTATTAGTCAAACTAGGTTATGTAATTACATTTAAAAATAATAATTAAAAGCATAATTGAGAAGGATAAAAAAGGGTAACTGCAGCTTTAAATGGAACGTTATACGCCTTAGATGATAGTAAGAAAGGGGAGGAACAGACTGTATTTAACAATATAAAGCCTCATAATGAATGTATCCATTTATTGCATAGGCGTTTTTTGGGGCATGTAAATTTTAAAATGCTAAAACGCACAGTAGAGTTATCTGATGGAATAAGGTTAAAACCTTGTGATAAATATTTGGCGTTGTAATGTTTGCTGTGAAGATAAGAGCAAAGTATTGCCTGGGGCAAATAGGCTAAATGGTTTCAAAACCAAAGAACCTTTAGAAGTGATATTTTGCAGACATCATAGGTCCAAAGAAACCAGTATGGGGGTGCTCGATATATACTGAGCATTATGGACCACCATTCTAGATATGGGTTTTGCTACTTAATGAAGAGCAAAACTGAAACATATCAACATTTTTTCAACTGGCTTAAATTTGCAGAAAGAAAGACTAAACGGCAACTGATAACCCTGGTGACAGATAATGGTACGGAATTTGTTAACAACAAATTCCAGAACAGACTAAAGGTAGCTGGAATAGAGCACAAAAAGTCTGCACCATACAGGCCAGAACACAACGCATTCATAGAGAGAAGAGGCCAAACCCTACAGGCAATGGTTAGAACAATGTTAACTGGATTCTGGATTACCTGATTCTTTGTGGGGGAGGCTAATGTGTGCTAATAACATATTGAACAACGCTGTTAACACAACGACAGGTGAAATACCATTCACCAAGTGGCACGGCAGGAAACCTGACCTAAGTTACCTGCAAACATTTGGTACACCAGCATGGGTGCATATCCCTACACAACTCAGGCATAAAGGGCAACACAGAGCTAAACGATTTTTCTTCGTTGGTTACCAGGCAAACCATAGGGCATATAGTTTTTGGGAGAAAGGCACATCTAAGGTATTATGTAGTGCTAGTGCCCAATTTCTAGAGCACGTAGGATGGGAGAAGTTAGAACAGGATACCAATAAAGAAGTAATTATTGAATCCTATAGAAATCCCATTAGTTATCCCTGTAACTTTAAGAATAAAGTAAAGAGAGAAATAAAGGAAGAAATAGATCCAATAGCTGAGCAGGATGAGGAAGATGAACAGGTAGTAGTTCAAAAAAGTCCTCCTGCAAGCCCTGTAATTCCCAGAAGAACTACATGAATATCTAGACCGCCTGATAGGTACCAGGCTAACACAGTGTGCCAGATTAATAAAGTTCCATGTACTGTAGATGAAATAAAAATGTATCCTACTAAGGATAAGGAAAGTTGGTATGCAGCAATGAATAAGGAACTGAACTCATTAAGGAATATGAAAGTATATGAGAATGCGAGATTACCTGTAGATATGAAGTCCATTGGCTGCAAATGGATCTTTAAGGTAAAATCTGATAAAGATGGAAATATAATCCATAAGGCACGATTAGTAGCCCAAGGTTTTAGACAGAATGCCAATGACTATGATGAGGTGTTTGCACCTAGTCTTAAGGCCGCAACCTTGAGGGCAGCTTTAGTGTGGGCAGCTAGCAAAAAATATATAATTAACCACCTAGATGTGGAAACCGCTTACTTGCACGCCCCATTAAGACACACTATATATATGAAAAAACCTGTTGGAATTAAAAGTGAAATAATAGATAATAATGATTGTTGGTTGTTTAAAAAAAGCCTCTATGGTCTTAAACAATCAGGCTATGAATGGAACCAGTATATTGTAAAGGAACTAAACAATATAGGATTCAGAGCTGGGTTAGCCGATCCATGTCTATTTAAGAGGGAGACAAATGGGAAAATATCATTATTATTGTTGTTCACTGATGATATTGCATTGATTACTGAAACTAATGATGAGGCCAATAAAATAATAGCATCATTAGGAAAGAAAATAAAGATTAAGCAATTAGGGGAGATAAAAAAATATCTCGGTTTAAATATACAGAAAACACAGAAGGGTTTTAAGATATCTCAGGAAGATATAATATGCAAATTGCTAATAGATTATAAAATGGAGCTTTGTAAGCCGGCTAAGACTCCAATGAGTCAGGAGTTTAGCAACACTGATGCACAAAGCCCGGGGTTTGATAAGGTAATTTATCAATCATTAATTGGTAGTTTGTCTTACATTAGCAATTGGTCTAGACCAGACATATCGTACAGTGTGAATCAGTTAGCTCGTTTCAATTCTGCACCAAGTGAAAGACACTGGATTGCAGCTAAAAGAATATTAAGATATCTTAAAAAGACAATGAATTATTCATTGTATCTAGAGCCAAAAGGTGATCTAATTCTGAGTGCTTATGCTGATGCTAGTTTTGCATCAGAAAGAGACACAAGAAAGTCGACTTCAGGAACAGCCATAATGCTGGGTAAGACATTAATATAGGTTGGAAGTCAATAAGACAACAGCATATAAGTTTGTCAACTATGGAGGCAGAATTCTCCTGTTTATCGCTATTATGTACAGAATTGATTATGTATAAGCAAATGATGAATGATATAGGCATAACTGTGAATTATCCTATAATTATACATGAAGATAATCAGGCAGCAATTCAAATGGCCACAAATATTGCAGTCAAAACTAGGAGCAAGCATACAGATTTAAGGTACCTAAACGTTAGACAATCTGTGAGAAGTAAAATGATACAGCTGGAGTACTGTATGTCGGAGGACAATGTAGCTGATAATTTTACAAAAGCCCAAGGTGCCAGGAAGCACCAGGAGAGTTGTGAAAACTATGGGGTTAGATTGTAAAGGTATTATATATTTATATCACCCAAAAGGGGAGAATGTTAGGTATAACATTGATACCCAACAAGGTTTGGGTGGATAAATATATAAACTAAGGTATCATAGTTTAAGTGTTTGTAACTTTAAGCACCACACTGCATGTAATTAGCCAATTAAGGGTGCGGTTAGAAACTGCAATAAGAGGAAGCAGGAGAAAGCTTGCTACTTACTGCCTACTGTTTTACTGTTTACCGTTTGCTGTTTACTGTTTACTGCCGTTTACTGCTGGATACAACTGTTTATTACTGTTTTACTGCGACTGTCTACTGTTTGATCGTCCTATTGAATATCCAGCATTATCCTCTGGAGAAAGGCATCGGAGGAGGAGAAGATATCTTTATCGGCTGATAAAGATATAGTAAGGACTATTATCTGGACTGAGTTAGTGAGTCTTACTGAATGGATATATTGTGAAAGACATACGGACTGATTGACAATGCTTAAACTCTAACTGGATTAAAAACTATTTAAACTACAAACAGTGTTTGTGTTCAGTGTGTGTATACTCTAAAACCCTTCCTCTCTCATTTGGCTGCCTGGCTTGACTGCTGCTGCATACTCTGCTAGGGGTTTATCCCCAAACACTAACAAATTCCTTGTAACTTGAGATATGATATTAGATCAATGCACTTTGCTCATCCAAATCAACCTTACACTACAGGCCAAAAGATACATCAATCATACATTTAAACAATTACTCTTTATTAAGATCATAAACTCTTATAAGCTGAAATATCTAAATATCTGAAACAATGAAGGGGGAGAAGTTGGGTTCAAAGAACAAATAAAAACCAAACAGTGCACTCGTCATAAAACCATCAAGTGCATAGTTACTTCCCACCTTTTCTTATCTTTTCAATTTGCATTGTTAAATATTGAGATAAAAACTGTTATAATACCAACCAAAAATGAATATGGTTGTGGTTCTGAAAGGAAAAAAATACTAACACACAGTGCTGGGATTAAAATGAACAAAAAGAAGGGGGGGAAAGGAGAACTAATAAAAGACCAATCTACGAATAGATACCAATGTCTATTTCATTATCTCTTTAAAATTGTTGCCAAATCTAGAAAGGATGGAAATATATTGCTTCATCTTCCTATTTTTATTGGATAAAAAAGACTTGGCAGATAACAGACTCAGTTCCTCTTCTTGAATTCCTTCACCAACTAATCTTCTTTAAAGCTCTTTCTTTTCAAATTTATTGATCACATTTATATGATTGTCTATTTCGCACAAAGTGACTTTTGACGGTACACAATTAAATCACAAATTAAAAATTAAAACAACGAGAACTAAATGCTAAGTTTAGTTTACTTTATTGTCATTGCACCTCGTACAATGAAATCAAACACCATCTTCAGTGCACATCATGACCATGAAAATAAACACAAATGCACATCCTTCACACTCCACACATTGAATTGAAAACCCACCCACCAACAGGATACAGGATCTAACCACATTACACAAATTTTATCACCTGACAAAAATTTAATAAATAAACAAGTAAGTAAATAAAGAAATAAAAAGAACCTGGTTTGTTAAGTCAGAGAAGGGAGGTAGTGGAACAAGATTGCCACATGACTATGTGGCAGCAGCAAAAAAAAAAGCTAACACAATCCTTGGTTGTGTATAAACAGAGGCATAGAATCAAAATCACATGAAGTATTAGTACCACTTTATAAAAATCTATGATGACCACACTTAGAATGCTTTGGCATGAAAAAGGTCTGTTCCCTAAAACATTGCCACTTTATGATTCCTCAGAAGCCTACCTTTTCTGCTGCAGCTCCTACTCCACTCTACCCTGAAATTCTATAGTCCCCATCCTCTTAAACTTCTGGAGACTTGCTGCTTCTCCCAGGAGTTCCCATGGGACAGTTTCTTGTTGCAGTCTGGAACGGGCATTCCACAGGTAGCTCTCCCTCCCCCTCTCTTTGTGGCAACTGAAAAGCAGCAATAGTTGCAATCAACAAACTTTTGCTTTAAAGTTGACAAAGGAGTTTGTGGCACCAGATATTTCTTCTTTTAATTTTATTTTCTTGTTCTTTTTTTTTTATTGTTTAATTTTATTTAGTTGTTTTTGTTTGTACATATTTGGGGATCTTTTTGCTGGAGTCTAAGAATGTACCATTAATGATGCTTTCCTGTCTCTCAATATCACATCTCATTCAAAGTTTTCTTGAAATTTGAAAGACTATAACAAAAATATTTTTTCTCAGATACTGAAAAATGCACAAAGTGCCCAGAAGAACAATGTCCAACCAAGAACCGAGTCCAATGTATCCCCAAAAGAATAACCTTCCTGTCCTATGAAGAACCTCTGGGCATCATCCTCGTCTGCTTTGCCCTACTCTTGTTCCTAACCACAGGCTTTGTTTTAATCATATTCATTAAACATCTAGAAACTCCCATTGTCAAAGCCAACAACCGGGACCTCTCCTACATCCTCCTGATCTCCCTCTTGCTTTGTTTTCTGTCCTCCTTTCTTTTCATTGGCCAGCCAAGGAAAGCCACTTGTTTTCTCCGGCAAACAATGTTCAGCATTGTCTTCTCAGTAGCTGTGTCTTCTGTGTTGGCCAAAACAATCATGGTGGTGCTGGCTTTCCTGGCCTCAAAACCAGGAAACAAGATGAGAAGATGGTTAGGAAAGACCTTGGCCAACACTACCATGCTTTCTTGTTCTGGTGTCCAAATTTTCATTTGTGTCATGTGGCTGGGAGTTTCCCCCCCATTCCCTGAATCTGACATGCACTCCCAGCCTGGAAAAATCATCCTTCAATGCAACGAAGGCTCTGTTACCATGTTTTATATTGTCCTCGCCTACATGGGTTTCCTTGCTATCATTTGCTTCATAGTGGCTTTCTTGGCCAGGAACCTGCCTGGGGCCTTCAATGAAGCCAAACTGATCACTTTCAGCATGCTGGTCTTCTGCAGTGTCTGGGTTTCCTTCGTTCCCACCTACCTGAGCACAAAAGGGAAATACATGGTGGCCGTGCAGGTCTTTTCCATTTTGGCCTCTGGTGCTGGACTGCTGGGCTGCATCTTCCTCCTCAAGTGCTACATTATCATCCTTAGACCTGATCTAAACACTAAGGAACATCTCATGATAAAAATAGGGAAGTGACAATGAAATTGTTTCTTAGGACCATAACATTTAATTATTGATTGCAAATTGTTATTGGTTTATATGCTTTGTTTGCCTCTGTTTGACAACTTATGTTATTTAAAACTGAAAGAAATAAAAATAGTTAGTTAGATGGGCTGCGGACTGCTTTAAGCTTGATGGGTAACTTCAGAGTTAGTTTGGAGGGCCTCAATCTCATCCATAGTTCTTTCAGAATTCAGAATCAAGTCTAGGACCAAAGCAATTATTGAATTCTTTCTGCAGTGCTTTTCAGCATGTCCTAGTGGGACTCCCCAAAATAATATTGAGAGTTGGCCCCCCATACAACAAAGAGATGCACTCTGTGGTATGTAAGAATTACATACTAAGGATTACACCTGTGAAAATTAGGAACAAAAGCAACACCATATTTATCTGATTTCTGACCTATGCAATAATTACTGGAATATTACTGGACTGTTATATAACTATAAACATAAGTTTATTATGTTCTGTAGAAATGTCATTTTTTTGGCTAGAACATGGAAATGTCAAATCTTTGGCAATGATAATAGGTGAAATGATTTTGGGTCATCCTGACCTAAAAGGAATTGGTTAATGAGCTATTGTATTAAAAACTTGCTGATGCTCAAAACATCCTGCCCTGAGAGGTCCAGGGTTTGTGGCATTGATATCAGAAGGAAGACAAGAAGAAAAAGCATGGAGAGGTTTGTAAGAATGTGGAAAGACAGGAGGATGGACTGGGTAATCATCAGAGAATCAGATAGATAGATGAGACACACAGAGATGAAAACATGATTATTTTAATTATCATGGTATCCCATGGTATTTAGCTAGGGAATACTTTATGTTGCGTTGAGGTCTTTTATCTAATATTTTTGTTCCGTTTGTAATACTTCTGCCCAAGCAATTACATCAACTGAAAAACATCAACGTTTGGCAATTTAATTACTTCTGTAAATAAACTGATGGAGAGAAAAAGGAAACTGTGTGACTCTGTGGCATAATGTGTGGTTAAAACAAAGGAAGGCCTTCCACAATCAAATTCAAACAAAAAGATATAAAGAATATAGAATAATGATTTTGCAGTAACCTTAACCTGGGGTGGGAATGAATTTTGCAGTATATCCTTCCCATGGAGTGGGGTGGGAATGGAGGTTTTACAGTATCCTTCCCATGCCATGCATACCAAGCCATGTCCACCAAGACATGCCACGCTTACCAAGCCAGGCCCACAGAACCAGTAGTAAAAAAATTTAAATCCCACCAGTGCAGCCAGGGAAGGACAGGATAGGGAATTAGATTATCCTATATTAAGATAAGATGGCTGAAGAGAAGAGACAAAATTTCCTAAAGAGAAGGGAAAAGAGTATTTTGCCTTGGGTGGGATGAATATGGAAATTTAAGTCTGTGTGAACATGCCCTCTTTCTCTCTATGCGTTGTTCTCTAAATAAAGGGATGGACAACTCACACATTGAAGCTCAACAAGTTCTCAACCTGACACTTTGTTTTATGCAGATGCACAAACAAACCTAAATAGACAAATACCCACAAAGAGAAAATACTGGTGTCAGAACTTTGACAATGAAAAAAAACACCATCCTTCTTGTGATTGTGTTTTATCACAGCCCTATAGAGGCACAGGACACTTCTTCACAGGACACTTCTTCCCTGTTGGGAGGGAAGGGGGGAGACTGTCAATTAAGGGTTGTAGGGCATTGTCTTTTGACCTTCTCAATTTGTACTAAGACTTCCCCCAGCCCCATTATGATCACATTTCCTCCCATGACATGATTCCAGTGTATTTGTCCACTTCCCTCGGTATAAGAGGAATTTATAATTCCTTGATAAGATCACACTTGGAATACTGCATCCAGTTTTGGCCTCCACATTGTAAAAAAAATATGTCAAGACTCTGGAAAGAGTACAGAGAAGACCAATAAAGATGATTAGGGGACTGGAGGCTAAATTGGGTATGTTTAGTTCAATTCAAAGAAGTACTAGGGGAGACATGATAGCAGTGTTCCAATATCTCAGGGGCTGTCACAAAGAAGAGGGAATCAAGCTATTCTCCAAAGCATCTGAGGGCAGGACAAGAAGCAATGGGTGAAAATTAATCAAGGAGAGAAGCAACTTAGAACTAAGGAGAAATTTCCTGACGGTGAACAGCTTTCCTCCAGAAGTTGTGAATGCTCCAACACTGGAAGTTTTAAAGAAGAGATTGGACAATCATTTGTCTGAATTAATATAGGGTTTCCTACCTAAGCAGGGGATTGGACTAGAAGACCTCCAAGGTCCCTTCCAACTTTGCTATT
Organism: Notechis scutatus; assembly: GCF_049901735.1. Lineage (NCBI taxonomy): Eukaryota > Metazoa > Chordata > Lepidosauria > Squamata > Elapidae > Notechis > Notechis scutatus. The sequence goes on along the minus strand of NW_028263111.1, from coordinate 308,762 downwards.
CCATTTTTCTGTTATAAGATGACCCTTGGGTTACTTGGATAGTTCATTGGTTTCCATTGTCCCAGTCAAAACTGATGTTTCTCCCAGACACTCTTAATTCCCATCAATATACTTTTATCCTATGGTTGCTTCCTGCATACAGGATCTGGAGATACTCATTGATGGCTTTTTCTTTTCTTTTCATTTTCTTTCTCTGCAGTATTATTTGGTCCTTGGATTCACATGGTAGGCTGCTCTTAATTCAGGAGGGTTACCTCTTTATGAACATTTACATTTTCACATGCTCTCTCTCTCTTTCTAAAATAAGTTTGCTTTGTATTGCCCTACCTGCCAAGCAGCAGCTAAGGATACTTCCTTCAAAGAAACAGCAGGATACAATTTGACTTTGAACAGAGCCAAAGGGCCAAGTTTCTGCTCAACACAGAAGGGACACAATCACTCCTTCAAACTCAATTTCCCTTATTTTAGTCATTTCTCCAGTCATTTCTCAGTTGAGCTCTCTACATAAAAACTGAAAACTGGACTAGAAAAGGGGACACACACATTTAAGAAACCTCCCAACCAAAATAAACTTTTAGATTGTTGCCTTAAGCACACTCCTAAATGGTACCCTTTCTTTGGAAGCAGAAAATGACATGTGATCAAACTCACCACAACACATAGGATGCCCTACTGTAATCCCTGGTCACAGATCAAAAATTGTGAATCTCATTTCTGACACCAAAGCAAACAGTCAAGGCTCACTGCAGCATTTATTACACAGGACATACTGAGAGTTGATCTTGTCCAAAAAAATAGAGAGAAATAAACAAAGGGATACACTCACATCCCACTTACACTGGCATGGGATCTTAATGAGATTTTTTAAAATATTGTGAACGTTAAAGTTGCAAGCTGCCCAGTGGAATCTATAGGTGAACATGGCAGCCTTATACATTTGTTTAATAAGAATACATAAATATTTATGATTTGCAGAAAAGAGACTAAAATGATGCAAAACAGAAGGAGAAAATGCGGTATACATACATAAATAATAACATAAGGAATTTCAGATTACTTCTTATCTGCAAAGAAAAATAGTCTTTGTTATAAGAAGCATTTTCATCTGCTGATTCAGGAATTGCTATGGGAATATTCTGATAAAACTTCCCACCGGTCACTAGGAACTGCAAGGCCACATTCCTTATGTCTCCATTGGCTTACTGGAAAGACTCATTCATCTGGAAACAGATTTTACACAAATTATTGAGACTAAAAATAAGACTTCATATTTTGTTTTAGGAATGTTTAGAAATATGGAAGAATAGGAATAGGATTAGCTTTAGGAATAGGAGGAATATATGTTTCAGGGTTCTGGTGATAGCCCTAATTAAATCATGAGCCTCGAGCCAAGCTTCAAAAAAAAAATCTCAAAAGATTTATTAGGAGCAACCTGCTGCCATTAACCTAAATGAAGCAAACTCTGGCATACATAATTCACAATCATCTGTGACCCTGTTTCGCCCTCCCCCCGGGTGTATCATAAATCAGATTCTCCAATAAAGCACTGCCCAGGTATCATCAATCACATTCTCTAATAAAGGATTTTCACAACCAGAAGATCCGGTAGCCTAGCTACAATCTTTTTAAGATAATGGTGGAATGTACTTCTGGTTTTACTGCTGTACTGCTTCTTCAGATTCCCCCCCTTGTTTATGGCAACTTGAAAACAGACATAGGAATGTTTTATGAGTTGACAATATGTTCAATATGTGCATTTCCTTCTCCCTTTCCCCTGTTGTCAATTGTAAAACAATTTTAGTGATACTATTTATTCTTCAAATGTTTTAATGTTTCATCTTGTTTTTATTGATTGTAAGCTGCCTTTCGGTAAGCCGGTAAGCCTATAACTTAAATAAATAAATATTAAATGGTCAAAAACTGTTAATTGAGACTACTAAATGCCATTTTTGAAGAATAACAGATTGGTAAAAGTCATTTTTTCTGAATTATTTTAACCTCAAATGTTCTTTGGTATTCAGATCTGACCTGAAAATAACAATGTCACATTTAGGGATGAAAATGCAGGCCAGCAATCCAGCACTGGATGCTAAAATGGAGAAGACCTGAACAGTGACCATGTAACTACCTTTGGTGCTCAGGTAGAAGGCACAAAGGATACCCAGACACTGCAGAAGATCAGCATGCTGAAGGAGATCAGCTTTGCTTCGTTTAAGGCCCCAGGGAGATTCCTGGCCAGGAAAGCCACTGTGAAGCAGACAGCAGACAGAAAGTCCATGTATCCAAAGGCAATATAAAACATGGTGACAGAACCTTCATTGCATTGTAGGATGACCTCTCTAGGTTGGGAATGCATGTCAAAGTCAGGGAATGGGGAGGAAAGTGCCCAACAAGATGCTGCAGATGACAACTTGGAGACCAGGACAAGAAAGCACAACTGAGTTGGCCAAATTCTTCCCCAACCTTCTCTGCATTTTGTTCCCTGGTTTTGTGGCCAAGAAAGCTAACACCACTGTGATAGTTTTGGCCAAGATTGAAGAAATGGCAATTGAGAAGACAATGCTGAAGGCTGTTTCTTGGAGGAGGCAAGTCAGTCTCCTTGGTCGGCCAATGAGCAGAATGGAACAGGTCAAGATGGAAAGCAGGAGAGTGACCAGGAGAATGTAGGAGAGGTTCTGATTGTTGGCTTTGTCAATTGGTGTTTCTAGAACAGATGGCAAATGAAATTTCACTTCAGTTACAAGAATTATAAAATGAGCCCCTAATTAGGATTAATATATGAAGATCTCATTGAAAAGAAAATCCCATACAGCGCTACTCTTTGTCGTAAAGACAAAGTGATTAAATTAGTGGATCAGCTGTGGACATGGTATTCTGGGATTTCAGTAAGGTATCTGACAAAATAGACCCCAACCTGCTTCTTGGTAAACTAGAAAAATGTGAGATAGACAGCATCACCAACAGATGGACTGGACAGCTACTTGCTTGAAAAGGTATAGGGTCTCCTGCTTGAGCAAGGGGTTGGACTAGAAAACCTATAAAGTTTCTTCCAAATCTGTTAAACTGTTATTCTAACATTAGACTGGGTTCAAGGATACTGATTGCTTCCATGGCATTAGAGCACAGACAGCACTAGAGTTAATTGTCACCAACCAAGAGTGGCACCAAACTCTGGATGACCTTCCCTAGCAATCTCTGGAAGCAAGAGATTCCATTGGAGGACAGCATAAGTCACTTTCCTGGCTCTTGAAGTATCTTGCTCCAAGCATGACTTTATGCACATATCCTAACAGGAAAGACTATGACCACTACAGGACAGTGTGCCAATGGGTGTATCTGTGCTTTTTCACCAAAGTCCTTTTTTCTGCCTACTCCTCATTAGATGGAAGAAGTTCAGGGTCCCAAGAGGACAAGTTTCTTCTCACTGTAATTGTCACCTTACATGCCTTGAGACCTCTTCTTCTACTTCTCCGGTGTCTGCTTTTGATGTAAACATGAGACTGAAGCAACATGGAAGCGACGTTGCATAATAAAAAGATAAATACTACAGGTTATGCCCTTTGTGGCTCAAATTACAGGACAGGCGGGAGCTGTGCTCTTGAATGTACGTTTTATCTCTTCCAGATGAATCTTGTCTGTTTGAATCAGGAAAGCCAGAGGATATTCTATCCTGTGAGAGTACTTTGAATTCTGCTAATTCTTCTTTAAGAATAGGAAGGAGATTGATTCAGCCCCAGGAATTATGGATCTCCTGCTTCTGCTTTTGCTTCTACTGATGCCCCAGCCAGTCTCCGGGAAGCTGAGAATGAAGTGCCCACTGAGTTTGGACAGCCAGGATGGAGAAAAGCCATGGAGCTATTATAAGCCAGGCAATCTTCTCATTGGTGTAGTCATCTCTCTATCAACAATAGCACATGCAACATTACCTTTCAACAGGGCTCCTTCTAGGGAGATTCAGTTGTAAGTCATTCATTGTGATGGAGTTTCATTCCCTCCATTTGCAGCTCTAACACTCTTCTTTCTCCTTCATCTTATTTTACTCATTTTTATATTGCGGGACCTGACTAATTTCTTGAACCCTTTTGATTTCCACAGTTTCTATCTCTTTTGTCTTATTTTCTGGGAGAGGTTCAAATCAAAACATGAGGCAAATAAAACCTGAAAAAAGCCCACATTATTTATGTTTCCCTGTTCAATCCTCAATTCATGACTTGAGTAGTGAGTTTTATTGAAAGTAATGATTGTTGTAGATTCCCCTGCCGAGGTCCTTTTCATATTTCCATAACCTCTCATTGATATTCAATGCTTGATTTTTATAAGAATAGAGGATGCCTCTTTTCAGAAGAGATTTTCTGGGTCACTTATCAAAAATCCTGTATCTTTTAGGATTGTTCTACTTTGATGAGTGAATTATTCTTCAAACTGTTTACCGCACTGATGAAAATTAGTACTTCTACAAATAATGGTGTATTTCTGATTTTAACCCTTTTGGAAAACTATATCCATTCTATCTTCTCCACACTCCCAACATTAAAGGATGATGAGTGATTATCATTTGCCTCTGCTTTTGGATCAATAGTAGCTTAAGATTTAGTTAGCTTTTGGAGAAAAAAATGGATTAAATAGAGAAAAAGTATTTTATTGTTGTTGCTGCTGCTGTTAATACTAATATGAGCGTGGTTTTACAGTAGTTCATCTCATCTAAAGAAATACATACTGCATGTGATTTTCAATATTGAAGTTTTTAATAAAAATTATCAGCCCACGCACAATCTCACACTTGGCTGCAACATCCATGACAACTATGATAACACCCTCGGCACTTCAGATGCCTTGCTGGACATGCTGTCTACCGGAGAAGCCAATGTTCCCAACTACAGCTGTGGAAGGAAGGACAACCTTTTGGCACTTGTTGGTAGAGCTCACAGAGACATCTCCATCCAGATGTCAACTTTAGCAGGTGCCTACAAATTTCCACAGGTTTGTTTTTGTGTTCCCCTATCTAGCAAAGTGAATGGGGTGTAGTGTTTGATGACAGATTAAACCATATCTTCATTATAGAATTCAAAAGCTGCTTTTCACTATATCCATTGTAGGTTTCATGACTGGAGATTGATATAACAATATCCCAACAGGTGGAACCCTCTATTTGCAGGTTCTTCCATGCCTATTTGAGTTTATATCCATATCTATCTCTATCTCTATCTACCTATCTACCTATCTACCTTTCTATCTATCTCTATCTCTATATCATATCTATATATTTATCTATCTATTTCTATATCATATTTCTATCTATCTATCTATCTATCTATCTATCTATCTATCTATCTATCTATCTATCTATCTATCTATATTTCTAGGCTTAAATACATCTCAGAGTATCTATCTATCTCTATATCATATCTATCTATCTATCTATCTATCTATCTATCTATCTATCTATCTATCTATCTATCTATCTATCTATCTATCTATCTATCTATCTAGGCTTAAATACATGCCAGCTTCCCATTGAAGACAGTTGAGAATGGTAGATGAAAAGTGCATTCCTTGTAGAAGAACCAGCAGTCTTTAGGTAGATGCGATCCACTATTGACAATTGTATTGACTTGAATTCTCCCACCACTGGCCTCCAGAAGTTGTTAATGCTCCAACATCACTATTTTTTTAAAGAAAATAGTGGACAGCCATTTGTCTGAAATGATATAGGGTTTCCTGCCTCAGCAGAGGGTTGGACTGGAAGACCTTTAAGGTCCCTTCCAACTCTTCTCTTCTCTTCTCTTCTCCTCCTTTCCCTTCCCTTCCCCTCCCTTCCCTTCCTTTCCTTTCCTTTCCTTTCCTTTCCTTTCCTTTCCTTTCCTTTCCTTTCCTTTCCTTTCCTTTCCATTCCATTCCATTCCATTCTATTCTATTCTGAATTGAATTGAGAGTGGTAGATGAAAAGTTCCTTGTAGAAGAACCAACAGATTTTAAGCAGGTTTGATCCACTATTGGTGGTTGCATTGCCTTGAAACATCTCAGAATACAAATATCAGCCAGAGGAAATGATGGTTTGCTGCTTTCATAGCATTTGACACAGTAAACATAGAAATATCATGGAAGAAACTGATTGCTCTTAAAATGGAACTGAGAATGCTGATCCTGCTCAAAGCCCTTTCTACAAGCACTGTGAGAAAAAATAATCCGTGGAACAGCTTGTGTTATGAAGCTGTGCATGCTCCATTGCTGGAGGCTTTCAAAAATAGCTGTATATTCATTTTGTCTGGAATGGTATATGATCTGCTCTGTGAGCAGAGAGTTGGACTAGAAGACCTCAAAAATCCCTTCTATCTCAATTATTCCATGTTCTTCATTCATTTGTTTGAGAGTGTGTTTAGGGAACATTGAGTTCCCAATGTTTTCAGCTTTCAAGATTGGGAGGGCAGAGGAGATGGTTCATAGAGAGATAGGATACAGCATGTGCGCATGTGCTTTCCCTTTACTCACACATGTGAGGATGAGTGTGTGCACATATGCACTTGCTGGCCATTTTCATGACCCAATTGCAACCCCTCATGGCCCACTAGTGGGTCGGCCCATAGGTTGGGGACCCCTCTTTTAGGATGAATGGAGCCATGAGAGGTAGAAATGATCCTTACCAAACGGTAAGAAAAGTACATTTGAGTTTCATGTATTGTTAAGAAAACTTGGCTCTTATTCTCCTAAGAATTATCTGATTACTGATACGCAGAAGTAGACTGCACTTAATAGACCAGGAAACATAGTTTGTTCCATCCAACCGGGTTATCAGTGATAGCCTTGTTGAAGTGACTTGTGCCATCTTTACCAGGATAGTAACCCACAATTAAACAGTAAAAAGCTGTCTGTATACAGTACTGTGCATTCACACCAACTCTCAGTTATCTGAGCCTGGTATGGCCTGGGCCCATAACCAGTGTTGAGGTAATTCCCGTTAGGAGAATGAGCGTATACACGGATACGTATTTTAGAGTAGTGTTTGAATAATACAAGAAGATACACTGTTCAGAATAAGCAGTCCAAAATCATTCACCGGTAAGATCAGTCAGTTTTTAGTCCAGGGATAATCCAATAAAAAAGTCCAGTGTCAAAAACAGTTCAGTATCAGACTTCCATCAAATCCAGAAATATCAGTCAATTAGAAGGAACGGCAATATTCTCTAACAGAAGGAAATAGAGACTAACTCACACTCTCTTCTGAGACTAAGACTAAAACAACCCAGGTTTCTGGCTCCATCTTATGGTCATTTGAGAAACCACACCCAATGACACTTTTAGGATTCTCTTAAAGAGGCGATATTAAAATATCTATCCTGGTTTATATATTTCCCTCCCAAACAGTTGTTAGGTTACTTACATTCCTAACATATACCACTTCTAGAACAAATCCAATCACATCATCTGAGAAGAATCTTAAGGATGGCTAAAGTGTTTATTTTTATTTATTTTATTTGGTTTGTCAATTGCTCATAAGATAATAGCATAAGTAAAAACATAGTTATGAATACATGGATACATATAAGAAAAATAAAAGAAACAATTGGAAAGGGACGGTGGGCACATTGTTGCACTTATGCATGCCCCCTACAGACCTCTTAGGAAAGGGGTGAGGTCAATAGGAGAAAGTGTAAGGTTAAAGTTTTTGGGGTTTGGGGAAAAAACCACAGAGTCAGGTACAGTATTCCAGACATCGACCACTCTGTTGCTGAAGCCGTATTTCCTGCAATCAAGTCTGATGCGATTAACCTTGAGTTTGTATCTATTGTTTGCTCTTGTATTGTTATGGTTGAAGCTGAAGTTTCATTGACAGGTAGGACATTGCAATGTATGATTTTATATACTATACTTCGATTGTTCCGAAGCGGCGTAGTTCTAGATTTCTAGATCTAGAATTTCAAGTCTGGTGGCATAAGGTATTCTGCAATGAGTAGAGTAGAGTCTTCCAACTGCTGCCCTGAGAGCTGAATTGGGATTTATTTACAATTTATAAAATTAGGACATGCATTTTTTAATAAAATTAATGATATGGAAACTGTAAGAATCTCAAATGCTTAGAACGAACACATTTCAACTAAAACATTCTTGAATGTACAATTGACATAGGAACTGCAATCTCTCTGTCTTTTTACAAATAGAGAAAAAAAAAACTTTAAAAAGTGATATAGCCTAATGACTAATCAAGAAGAAACTGTTCTAATATGTGCATGAGAAAAAAGTTGGATTCATTGAAAGCTACAAAATTGGGACTTGGTAGGACCCCAAATATAACACAGCACTCTTCGTTGATTTTTTCAGATCAATGCGAAAACTGCTTCAGAGGCTCTGAGTGATAAAAGTCGATTCCCTTTTTTCCATCCAATGCTCCCCAAAGAAGGGTTTCAGTACCCAGCAATTGTCCAACTGCTCCTCCATTTTGGATGGACTTTGATTGGTCTCTTTGCTCCAGACACAGAGAAGGGAGAAAATTTCATGAGAACTTTTACCCCTATGCTTGTGAGGAATGCAATTTGTGTTGTAATATCACAACAATTCTCAGTGACTGGAAATACAGCAGCCCTCAGGAATGCCCTCTCTATGTGGAAACAAGTCAATGTCTTTGTTCATTTCATAGAATTTGAGTCCATTTTTGACAGAATTCTTCCCTTCCATTTAACACTTAGGCATTTACCAGAACCTATTCAAGGAAAGTCTGGATCATGACAATGGTTGGAGTATTTTCAATGAAAAAGAACAGGCATTACAAGTACGTCCATAGTATTTGGAGCTTTCCTTCTAAGTGGAAAAAAAGTTGGCAAAAAGATGATGCCTATAAAGGTGTTTTCTTTGTTGAACCTGAATTTCAAGATGAGTATTTTCATTGTGCTATTTCAAAACACGTCTTTTCTGTCAAAGGCCGGAGAAGATGCACCCAGAAAGCACCACTGGAGACCCAAGAGAAAAGAATAGGAAGCTGATCAAAAATAACAGCATTATGTACAGTGTCATTAAGATTCTGGCCCACACATTAAATTTTGTGTCCAATTCCAAGAGGGGAAGAAAGAAGGGAGAAGAGAGTTTGGGGGCCCAGAGGCTGCATCCATGGCAGGTATGGGGTCCTAACAAGCAAGGATGGGATCAACAGGGTTAACTACTGGTTTGGTGATTTATGAGATTCAGTGATTTACGATGTCCTTACAACCCAGGAGATTACAGAACAAGACCCAGGAGGTCAAAACAATAAAACTCAGAAGGTCATCACACAGCCCATTACCCAGGTCGTTAAAACACAGGAGGCTGATAGACACACAGCCAATACCTCAGCCACACATGTTCTTACGAAAAAGCCAGCCAATCAGCAAACATCAACTCCATCAACCAATCAAGAAATGAAAACACAGCCAACATCCCCACCAGTATATATAGGGAGACGTCAGCTCTGATCACGCTTTGCTTGCACAAGCAAGAAGCGAAATCACCAGCCTGAAGATGGCGAGTGGGACCTCATCGAAACGTTGCCAAGATGCTCTCATTCTTACAGGGAAAAGACACGAACACACCAAGAACTGCATACCTGTACCCGTGAAAATCTATTTTATATATATATATATATATATATATATATATATATATATATATATATATATATATATATATATATATATATATATATATATATATGTTTTCTTAAGTTTTTGGGGTACTTACATGTATGGTGTTTGGCTTGGTTCGGAGTATTTTCCCGTCGTGTAGTTCTTTTAAAGTTGTAGCAGCGTTTCAGCAGAATCTCATCTGCCATCATCAGGCTTCTGTATTGTGAATACAGAAGCCTGATGATGGCAGATGAATCTGCTGGCGTGCTACAACTTAAAGAACTACAATGGCGTGAAATACTCGAACCAAGCCCTCATATATATATATATATATATATATATATATATATATATATATATATATATATATATATATATATATATATACATACATACACATACACATACACACACACACACACACACACACACATGGATGGATCTTTGGTTATTCGGGTTTTCTCCCACGTAAAATTGGAAGTATCTAGGTGACGTTTCAATGAAGTGTCATTCATCATCTTCAGGCTTGTGTCTTCGGCTTTGTGCTTCTCGGAGTAATGTGAGCTTGCAGCTGCTTCTTCCTTTTAACTGCTAGTGGGGGTGTGACTTGATTGGTTGTGGGTTTGGCTGTGTTCTGATTGGCTGGAGGTGTGTTCTGTTCAGGTAGGGGCTTGGTTGTGCTCAGGTTAGTCTTAGTTGCTGGGGGATTTGAGCTGGTGAGCTGTGATCCTCCTGTTTGGCTTCGAGTTCGTGATCGTGCCGCATCTTCATGGTGGGTGTCAATTCACTTCATGTATGGCTTGGAGGGGTTTGAAGTGGGTAGTGATGCAGCTGCGGTACGGCTTCTGGTCCGTGGTCGTGTCTCATCTTCTGTGTGGGTGTGAGTCTGCTTTCTATGTGGAAGTGTGGTGGTAGCATCTTGTGTGGCCCTCGTGCATGTGGGTCTGGTGTCATTTTTCATGTTAGGTACTCGTTTGTTCATGAGGTCGGTTTCCAAATGGCTGGTAGGCGGGAGGTATCATCTCATTTATTCATGCTGTGTGGGCATTTTTCTATCTCTATGGCTTCTCTGATTATTCTGTTGTTGAAGTGTTCAGTTTTGGCGATAGTTCTGGTATTTTTAAAGTCAATCTCATGTCCTGTGGCTTTGAGGTGTTGGACCAGGGAAGAGGTCGGTTCTTCTTTTTTGATTGAGTTCTTGTGTTCTTCAATGCGTGCACTTATTCTTCTATTATTTTGTCCGATGTATGTGGTGGGGCAGGCGGTGCAAGGGATTTCATATACTCCGTGGTTTTCTAACTCGATTTTGTCTTTAGGGTTTCTTAGGATGGTGGGTATTTTTCTGTTTGTGCAAAATGCTGTTTTAATGTTGTGTTTTTGGAGGATCTTGCTGATTTTGTCTGTAGTGCCTTTTATATATGGGAGGAGGGCTTTGCCGTTCTCTTGTTCTCTGTCTTGGATTTTGGTTGGGGTTTCTTTTTGGATTAGGTGGGTAATCTTCTTTCTTTGGAATCCATTGGCTGTTAGTACGTTAGTGAGAGTGTGTAATTCGGTTTTTAGGTGTTGTTCATGGGCTAAGCATTTTGTTCTGGAGATGAGTGTCTTGGCTACGGAATTGATCTGTGCTGGGTGGTGGTGTGAGAGTGCGTGTAGATAGTGGTTTGTATGTGTTTTCTTCTGGTAGAGGTGTGTCCTAGGGAGCCATTGGATTTTTTGTATACTAAGACATCTAGGAAGGGAAGTTGATTGTTAGCTTCTGTTTCCATGGTGAATTGTATTTTGGGGTGTAGGCTGTTGAGGTTTGTGAGGAAGTTGTTCAGTTTTTCTTTCCCATGTGGCCAGATTATGAAGGTGTCATCTATGTATCTGAGCCAGAGTTTAGGTTTGTGATCATGTTTTTCTAGAGCTTGTGTTTCAAAGTGTTCCATGTAGAGCAGAGGTGTCCAACCTTTCACCTTCCCTGGGCCACATTAGAAGATGAAAATTTGGTTTGGGCCGCACATAATAAAATAAAATAAAATAAAATAAAATAAAATAAAATAAAATATAAAATAAAATAAAATAAAATAAAATAAAATAAAATAAAATAAAATAAAATAAAATAAAATAAAATAAAATAAAATAAGATAAAATAAAAGAAAATAAAATAAAATAAAATGATAAAATAAAGAAAAATAAAATAAAATAAAATAAAATAAGAAGATAAGATAAAAGGAAAGATAAGATGAGATAAGATAAAGATAGATAGGAGTAAATGATAGAAGGAAGATGGAAGATGAATAAGATAAGATAAGATGGAGATGAAAGATAAAGGAGTAAGATAAGATGAGATAAGATGAGATAGATGAGATGAAGATAAGATAGAATCAAGATAAGATAAGATAAAGATAGATAAGATAAGATAAGATGAAGATAAGATAAAAGATGAGATAAGATAAGATGAAGATAAGATGATAAGATAAGGAGTAAAGATGAAGATGAGATAAAGATGATAAGATGAGAAGATGGAGATGATAAAGATGGATGAAGATAAGATAAGATAAAGATGAGATAAAGATAAGATGAGATAGAATGGAAGATAAAATGGGATAGATGAGATGGAGATAAGATATGAAAGATAAGATAAGATGAAGATGAGATGGAGATAAGATAATGAAGATGAGTGAAATAGTAAGATAAAGATAGATAAGATAGGAGTAGATAAATATAAGATGAGGATATAAGATAAGATAAGATGGAGATGAAGATAAGATGAAGATAAAGATGATAGATAAGATGAAGATGGAGTAAAGATAAGATAAGATAAAGATGAAGATAAAGATAAAGATGAAAGATGGATAAGATAAGATAAAGATGAAGATGAGATAAGATAATGGATAAAGATAAAGATAAAGATAAAGATAAAAGATAAAGATAAAGATAAGATAAGATGAAGATAAGATAAGATAAAGATGAGATAAGATAAAGATAAGATGAGAATAAAATGGAAGATAAGATGGTAAAGTAAGATAAAATAAAGATAAAATGAGGAAGTAAGATAAAGATAAGGTAAGATAGATGAATGAAGATAAAGATGATAAGATAAGAATAAAGATAAAGATAAGATAGATAAAGATGAGATGGAAGATAAGATAGAATAGATGGATGAAGATGAGATGGATAGTAAAGATGAAGATAAGATAGTAGATAAGATGAGATAAGATGGTAAAGATGGGATAAGATGAGTATGAGATGAAAGATGAGATGGTAGAAGAGATGGATAAGATCAAGATAGGAATGATGAAGATATAGATGAAGATGGTGAAGATGGAATGGAGATGAAGATAAAAGATGAGATGAAGATGAGTAAGATGAGATGAGATGGGTAGGGATGAGATGAGTAAAGATGATAAGATAGGTAAGATGAGAATGTAGGGTAAAGATAGATGAGAAGTGAGATGAAGATGAGATTAGGAAGTAAAGATGGATAAAGATAAGATGGATAAGATAGAAGGTGGGATAAGATGAAGATAGATGAGATGAGATAAAGATAAAGATGGAATGGAGTAAGATAAGATGGGATGAGATAAGATGGAGATAGATGAAGATAAAGATAAGATGAAGATGAAGATAGAATGATGAAGATGAGATGAAGATAAGATGGATGGGATAAGTTAGATAAGATGGGATAAAGATGAGATAAATGATTAAGATGAAGATGGAGTAAGATGAGATAAGATGGATAGATAGATGAAGATAGAAGATGGATAGATAAGATGGATGGATGAATGGAGTAGGATAAGATAAGATGAAGATAGAATGGAAGTAGTAGATAAAGATGGGATAGATAAGATAGAAAGATGATAGATGAAGATAAGATGAGATGGAGTAAGATGGAGTAAGATAAGATGGGTAAGATAGATAAGATAGGATAAAGATAAGATGAGAAGATGGGAGTTAAGATAGGATATAAAAGATAAAGATGAAGATAAGATAAAAGATGAGATGAAGATGAGATGGAGAAGATGAGGAGATAAGATAAAGATAAAGATAAGATAGATAAGATATTAAGATAAGATGGATAGGAGTAAGATAAGATAAGATGAAGATAAGATAAGATAAAGATAAGATAAGATGAGATGGAATCATAAAGATAAGAATAAGATAAGATAAAATAAGATATTAGATAAGATAAAGATAAAATAGATAAAGATAAAATGGGAGTAAGATAAGATAAGATGAGATAGATGAATGAAGATAGATGAGTGAAGATGAGATGAAGATAAGATGAAGATAAGATAAAGATGAAGATGGAGATAAGATAGATAAGATGTTAAAGATAGATGGAAGTAAGATAAAGATAAAGATGAGATGAGATAAGATGGAGTAAAGATGATGGGATAAGATGAAGATAGGAGTAAAGATAAAATGATAGATGAAGTAGGATGTATGATGATAAGATATAAAGATGAGATAGATAAATGAGATGGAGATAAAGATAGGTAAAGATGATAGATAAGATAAGATGAGATGAAGATGATAAGATAAGATGAAAGATAAGATAAGATAGATAAAAGATAAGATGATAAAGATGAATGGGAGATAAGATGAAGATGGGATAAAGATAAAGATAAGATAAGATAAAGGAATGGGATAAGATAAGATGATATAGATAAGATAAGATAGGATAAGATAAAGATGAGGTAAGATAGAATGGATAAAGATGAAAGATAAAGGAGTAGATATAGATGGAGATTAGGGATGAAGATAGATGGGTAGATAATGGAGTAAAGATAAGATGAAGATGAAGATAGATAAGATGAAGATGAGATAAAGATAAGATGAAGATGAATGAAAAAGATGAAGATAAAGATAAAGATAAGATAAGATAAGATGAAGATGAGATGGAAGGAGTAAAAGATAGATAGGAGTAAAGATAAAGATAATGATAGATAAGATAAAGATAAAGATGAGATAAGATAAAGATGAAGATAAAGATAGAATGATATGAAGATAGAAGATAAGGTAAAGATAAGAAGATAAAGATGAATAAGATAAGATAAAGATAGATGAATGATAAAGATAGGAGATAAAGATAAGATAAGATAAAAGATATAAAATAAGATAAAATAAGATAAAATAAAATAAAAGATAAAGATAAAATAGATAAAGATAAAATAAAATAAAATAAAATAATAAAATAATAAAATAAAGATAGGAATAAGATAAAATAAAGATAAGATGAAGATAAGATAAAAAAATAAAATAAAATAAAATAAAATAAAATAAAATAAAATAAAATAAAATAAAATAAAATAAAATAAATAAAATAAAATAAAATAAAATAAAATAAAATAAATAAAATAAAATAAATAAAATAAAATAAAATAAATAATAAAATAAAATAAAATAATAAAATAAAAATAAAATAAAATAAAATAAAATAAAATAAAATAAAATAAAATAAAATAAAATAAAATAAAATAAAATAAAATAAAATAAAATAAAATAAAATAAAATAAAATAAAATAAAATAAAATAAAATAAAATAAAATAAAATAAAATAAAATAAAATAAAATAAAATAAAATAAAATAAAATAAAATAAAATAAAATAAATAAATTATTAAAATTATTTTTATTTTATTTTATAATTTTCGGCCAAATTTTGCAGGGTGGGGGGAGGGGAAAGAAAGCTCGCCCATCTCGCGCCTACCTCTCCTTCAAATTATTTATTTTTATTAATTTTCCGGCCAAATTTTGCGGGGTGGGGGGGGGGGAAGAAAGCTCGCCGCCTCACGCCTACCTCTCCTCCTGCAAATGCAGCAGCGGTGGGGGCGGCGGCGGGGCAGGAGCAGCAGCGGCGGCGGGGCAGAAACAGCAGCGGCGGCAGCAGCGGCGGGGCAGAAGCAACAGCGGTAGCGCGGTGGCAACAGCCGGAGGTGGCGGGGCGGGACTTTTGGGCTGCGGCTGCCCGTCTTTTCTGTTGCTCGCCTCGCCCGCCTCGCGCCTGCCTCTCCTCCTGCAAATGCAGCAGCGGCGGCAGCAGCAGCAGGGGCAGAAGCAGCAGCGGCGGGGGCAGAAGCAGCAGCGGCGGCAGCAGCGGCGGGGCAGAAGCAGCAGCGGTGGCAGCGGTGGCAACAGCCGGAGGTGGCGGGGCGGGACTTTTGGGCTGCGGCTGCCCGTCTTTTCTGTTGCTCGCCTCGCCCGCCTCACGCCTGCCTCTCCTCCTCCTCCTCGCTGGATCTTTCATGAAGGTTGGGGTGGGTGTTGGGCCGCATTACAAGGTGACCTGGGCCGCATGCGGCCCGCAGGCCGCGGGTTGGACAAGCCTGATGTAGAGGTTTGCGATAACAGGTGAGAGGGGTGACCCCATGGGTGCTCCTTCTATTTGTTTGTATTTTTGTCCACTGTAGGTGAAGTATGTATTGGATAGGCAGTCGTTGGTCAGATCTAGGATGTGCTTGGGGGGGGGGGTTGTATTTGTTTTGTATGGCTGTCAAGGCTTCTTTTATTGGCACTTGGGTGAAGAGGGATATGACATCGAAGCCCACTCATAGGTTGTAAGTTTTGTTTCTTTATGATCTCCATGAACTGGAATGAGTTTCTTACGTATGAGTTGATGGATTCTGCATAGGGCTGTAGTTGTTTGGTGAGAAATTTGGCTAGGTTTTGTAGAGGTGAGCCTATGGAGCTGACTGTTGGTCTTAGTGGGGTTCCTTCTTTGTGTATCTTGGGGAGACCATAAAGCTTAGAGCATCTGGATGATTTCTTTCTGGGTATGATTCTTTGCTGGATTTCTTCGCTGATGAGGGAGGCTTTTATTTTGGAACTGGTGGCTTTTTCTAGGTAGATGGTAGGGTCTGTGTTTAGGGGTTTGTATGTGGGGTCTTGGAGTAGGTTGGTTAACTTGGTTTGGTAGTCAGATGTGTTCATAACTGTTAGGAATAACATGGTTACCTAACTTAGTTTGGGTAAAATAATATATATAAACTATGTTAGTGAGTTTAAGTGTGTGTATCACTTTAACTGTAAAACATGTATTTTGGGTGCGGTTGTAAAATCACCATAAGAGGGAGCAAGAGATCTCACTGTTTGCTGGCTTTTACTGGATTGCTGACAATGATGGATTGATGGTGATAACTGCGTGTTTTCCCTGCTATTGCTGAACAAAGAAAAGAGGTTTGATTTTCTTCATACCTCTACTGCAAAAAGAGATATATTACTGGACTGATTATTCATAAGTTTACTGACCTCTTTTTCGACACTGGACTTTGCTAATGGATAATCCCCGGACGGACTGAACTAAGTGTATGATTTATGGACTGTTTGACTATGCTAACAATCTTACTGGAATAAACTATTTAACTAGCACTGTGTACCTGTTTTACTGAGTGTAAACTACAACAACGTTTGTCTCACATATCTGCCTGCCTGCCTGACTGCCCTGCAGGTTCTGCTAGGGTGTATATCCCTAACACTGGTTATGGGCCCAGGTGCACAGTCAGACTAACCAGGATATAACAGGCTTATATAAAGTGAGAGTTTGTGTAGTTACACAATACTGTAAACAGACAGCTGTGTTTTATTAATTATAGTTTAATATCCAGAGAAAGATGGCACAAGTCAATTTACAAAGTTTGTCTCTAATATCCAAACTGGATGGAACAAACTATGTTTCATGGTCTATGAAATGCAGCCTACTTCTACGCAGAGAAGGTTTGTGGAATATAATTCAAAACCCACCAGAGGTAGATGCATGGGATCTGGAGGATGAGGATGATGCCCAGAAAATTCAAGAATATCAACTGAAGAATGAGCAAGCTCTCTGTATAATAGGACTGACACTCTCTGACCAGCAACTTGTCCATATTCGTGGAGAAGAAACAGCTGCGAAGTGTTGGGAGAATTTAAAGAAGATTTATGTTCGAGACAGTGTAGGAGCACATATAAATCTTACATGGAAGCTGTTCAGAACACATCTTCAAAAGAATGGAGACATGCTGACTCATTTAAATACAATGAAGAGAATTTTTCAGGAACTGCATGAAAAAGAACTTATCTTCACAGAATTACATCAAGTTTATATAATTTTGTCTTCGTTAGATGAGAGTTACGATGACTACATAACTTCACTAGAAGTACTGCCAAAAGATAACCTTACATTAACTGACATTACTGGCAGATTAATTGAAGAAGCCAGGAGAAGGCTTGAAAGGGATCAACTCAGAAGGGAACAACCACAATGTGAAGAAGAGAAAATATCTTCGTCAGCCTATACAATTAGAAAATGTTTTAATTGTGGAGGAAAAGGACATTTGGCTAGATTCTGCAAGAAAGGAAAAAGCCAAAATGCCAGCCAGAATGCTAAAAGGCATCAAAAGGATAAAAAATGCATAGAGTTAGCCATGTATAGCAACGAAACTGTGAATAATAATTTATGGGTTGTAGATAGTGGAGCATCGCACTGCATAACAAAAGATAAGAAAAAATGTGTTAAGATGTCCACGAGTTCACAGCAGATATCATTAGCTAATGGCTGGAAACTGAAAGCTAAAGGTGAAGGTATAGCATATTGTTCTTGCATAAAAGAAAATGTAAAAATGTTATATGTACCACAACTTAAGTTTAATTTGCTTTCGGTTAGAGTTTTGGTTAAACTAGGTTATTTAATTACCTTTAGGGGAGACAATTGCATAATTGAAAAGGAAGGTAAAAAAGTGACTGCAACTTTAAAAGGTGAATTGTATGTGTTAAATGATAAGCAATTAGAGGTAGCTAACACAGTTTATAATAATGTTAAACCTCATGATGAGTGCATACATTTGTTACACAGACGTTTAGGGCATATAAATTTTAAAATGCTCAAACAAACGGTTGAACTGTCTGAAGGTATAAAACTAAAGCCTTGCAGTAAGTATTTGCACTGCAATGCTTGTAGTCAAGAAAAAAGCAAGGTAATACCAGCAAATAGATTAAATGGATTTAAAACTAAAGAACCTCTAGAGGTCGTATTTGCTGATATTATAGGTCCTAAAAAAACAAGTGTGGGAGCTTCTCGTTACATACTAAGTATAATAGACCATTATTCCAGATATGGTTTCTGTTATCTAATGAAGAACAAAACAGAAACATATCAAAATTTCTTTAATTGGCTTAAATTTGCAGAAAGAAAAACTAAAAGGAAATTAGTAACTCTTATAACTGATAATGGTACGGAATTTATAAACAATAAATTCCAAAACAGACTGAAGATGGCAGGTGTTGAACATAAAAAGTCTGCACCATATAGGCCACAACATAATGCCTTTATAGAAAGACGAGGCCAAAAATTACAAGCAATGGCTCGTACTATGCTGTCGGATTCAGGATTACCTGAAACTTTGTGGGGAGAAGCAATAATGTGTGGTAATCATATATTGAATAATGTTGTTAACTCAACAACAGGTGAATTACCATTCACATGGTGGCATGGCAGAAAACCTGACCTAAGCTACATGCATACATTTGGAGCACCAGCATGGGTGCATATCCCTACACAACTGAGACACAAGGGGCAGCATAGGGCTAAAAGGTTATTCTTTGTAGGTTATGAATCTAATCACAAATCATACAGATTCTGGGGAAAAGGTACATCTAGAGTTTACTCTAGTGCTAGTGCACAATTCCTGGAACATGTAGGATGGGAAAAACTGGAGCAAGATTCAAGTAAGAAAGTAATCATAGAAACCTACAAAAGACCAAAAGAACAAATCAGTAATAAGAAGAGCGCAATTAAAGAGGAAGTACATGAAGAGCATATAGGACCAGAACAGGAAGAAATACCAGAAGAGGAAGAAATAGATAACCAGGAAGAGGTAGTACATGAAAGTCCACCTGTAAGCCCTGTAATACCTAGACGTTCAACACGTGTAACCAGACCACCTGACAGGTACCAAGCAAGTGTAGTTTGCCAAGTTAGTAAAGTTCCAACTACTGTTGAAGAACTTAGGATGTATCCTGCAAAGGAACAGGAAAATTGGCATAAGGCAATGGAGAAGGAACTAAATTCATTAAAGGAAATGAAAGTTTATGAAAATGCCATATTACCTCCAGGTGAAAAGTCCATTGGCTGCAAATGGATATTTAAATTAAAAACTGGTAAAAATGGGACTGTTACCCATAAGGCTAGGTTGGTAGCTCAAGGATTTAATCAAACTGCATATGATTATGATGAAGTATTTGCACCGAGTTTAAAAGCAACAACCTTGAGAGCAGCTTTAGTGTGGGCAGCTAAGAAGAATTATATTATAAATCATTTAGATGTAGAAACTGCCTATCTGCATGCACCATTTCAGCACGCTATATATTTAAGGAAACCAGTAGGTATTAAGGATAATAAAACTAATAATGACTGTTGGAAACTTAAAAAGAGTCTCTATGGATTAAAGCAATCTGGTTATGAATGGAACCAATATATTGTTAAAGAGTTAAACAATATAGGGTTTAAAGCAGGTTTAGCTGATCCATGTTTATTTAAGAGAGAGACTAATGGAACAGTATCATTATTATTGTTGTTTACAGATGATATTGCTTTAATTACAAAGACTAATAATGAAGCTACTGAAATAATATCATTATTAGGTGAGAGGATAAAATTAAAGCAATTAGGAGAGATAAGACAGTATTTAGGATTGACAATATACAAAACCAAGAGTGGCTTTAAGATATCTCAAGAAGATAAAATTTACCAATTGCTAAAAACGTATAAAATGGAACTTTGTAAGCCGGCAAAAACTCCAATGAGTCAGGAATTTTGCCGAACTGATGCTCAAAGTTCAAAATTCGATAAGACTATTTATCAGTCATTAATTGGTAGTTTATCATATATTAGTAATTGGTCAAGGCCAGACATTGCCTATAGCATTAATCAATTGGCAAGATTCAACGCTGAACCCACTGAACAACACTGGCAAGCAATAAAACGTATCTTAAGGTATCTTAAAAAGACAATGCACTATGCATTGTATTTGGAGCCAAAAGATGATTTGATTTTAAGTGCATATGCTGATGCAAGTTTTGCAACAGACATAAACACTAGGAAATCAACTTCAGGTACGGCTATACTATTAGGTAAAGCACTGATTGGTTGGAGGTCAATTAGACAGCAACACATAAGTATGTCCACAATGGAAGCAGAATTTTCATGTCTATCTTTGTTATGTACTGATTTAATTCTGTATAAACAGTTGTTATTAGATATGGGAATAACTGTTAATGATGCCATTGTAGTGTATGAGGACAATCAAGCAGCCATATGGTTGGCTACAAATATTGCTGTAAAAACGAGATCTAAGCATACTGATCTTAGATATTTGAATGTAAGGCAATCTGTAAAAAATGGTTTAATAAGACTGGAATATTGCATGACTGAAGAAAATTTTGCTGATCAGTTTACAAAAGCCCAAGGTGCAGTAAAGCACAAGGAAAGTTGTGAAAACTATGGGTTAAAGTTGTAAATAGATATATATGTTATTATATTACCCAAAAGGGGAGAATGTTAGGAATAACATGGTTACCTAACTTAGTTTGGGTAAAATAATATATATAAACTATGTTAGTGAGTTTAAGTGTGTGTATCACTTTTTTTGGGTGCGGTTGTAAAATCACCATAAGAGGGAACAAGAGAGCTCACTGTTTGCTGGCTTTTACTGGATTGCTGACAATGATGGATTGATGGTGATAACTGCGTGTTTTCCCTGCTATTGCTGAACGAAGAAAAGAGGTTTGATTTTCTTCATATCTCTACTGCAAAAAGAGATATATTACTGGACTGATTATTCGTAAGTTTACTGACCTCTTTTTCGACACTGGACTTTGCTAATGGATAATCCCTGGACGGACTGAACTAAGTGTATGATATATGGACTGTTTGACTATGCTAACAATCTTACTGGAATAAACTATTTAACTAGCACTGTGTATCTGTTTTACTGAGTGTAAACTACAACAACGTTTGTCTCACATATCTGCCTGCCTGACTGACTGCCCTGCATGTTCTGCTAGGGTGTATATCCCTAACAATAACCACTGTCGCATTGCCCTTGTCTGCTGGTAGGATTATTATGCTGGTGTCTTCTTTCAGGTTAAGTAGTGCAGTTTGTTCTTCTTTGGATAAGTTGTTTTTGGGTGGTTTGCTAGTGCAGAGGATGTTGGTGATTTCGAGTCTGATTCTATTAGCATCATCAGGGTTGGTTTTGGTCAGGCTGGTTTCAACTCCACATATGATGGTTTCTGTGGGGATGTGTTTGGGAGTGACAGCAACGTTGAATCCTTTCGAAAGGACATTGGTTTCAGCTTCTGTGAGGATCTTGTCTGAGATGTTGTGCACTGTTTGTTTCATGTGTGGCTGTGAGGGGGGAGGAGTTTGTTTCTGGCGTTGTTGTAGTTTTCTGAGTTTGTTGGGGTGTGTGTCTGTCTTGAAGGTGGTCTGTGTTTCGGCTCTCCAAACAGCAAGTTGTTTGGATTTTTCCCAAAGTAATGGGTGAATCTTGTTGCTGAGTCTGAGGTGAAGTGTGAGGAGATCTTTGTTGATTTGGTCTAGGAGGAATCTTTTTGTGTGAAGTTCGTTTCTAATTAGGACCAATTCTGTTCTTTTTAGGATGTGTTTGGTGGCTGCTGTGTTGGTGTGGAATTTCAATTGGAAGCTTATGGGGATTAAATTTTGATCTCGGCAGTTGCATAGGAATGCAAGGTGACATAAAATGGAAGCTCTTTGGACTTCAAGTTTTTCATAAGTCCTGGTCAGATGGTGGGTTTCCTCCACGTAGATGTGCAATTTTGTTTTCTGAGGTTCTCGCGGGTATTTGTATGTGGATCTTTGGTTATTCGGGTTTTCTCCTGTGTAAAATTGGAAGTATCTAGGCGACGTTTTGATGACATCTCATTCATCATCTTCAGGCTTGTGTCTTCGGCTCTGTGCTTCTCAGAGTAATGTGAGCTTGCAGCTGCTTTTTCCTTTTAACTGCTAGTGGGGGTGTGACTTGATTGGGTGGGGGCTTGGCTGTGTTCTGATTGGGTGGGGTGTGTTCTCATTGGTTGGGGGTTTGGCTGTGTTCTGATTGGTTGGGGGGTTGGCTGTGTTCTGATTGGCTGGGGGTGTGTTCTGTTCAGGTGGGGGCTTGGTTGTGCTCAGGTTAGTGTTAGTTGCTGGGGGATTTGAGCTGGTGAGCTGTGATCCTGCTCTTCACTTCTTGTATGGGTCGGAGGGGTTTGAAGCGGGTAGTGATGCAGCTGCGGTGTGGCTTCTGGTCCGTGGTCATGTCTCATCTTCTGTGTGGGTGTGAGTCTGCTTTCTACGTGGAAGGGTGGTGGTAGCATCTTGTGTGGCCCTCGTGGGTGTGGAGCTGGTGTCATTCTTCATGTTAGGTACTCGTCTGTTCATGAAGGCAGGTTCCCAAATGGCTAGCAAGCTCACCAAAACCAAACACTTCAACAACAGAATAATCAGAGAAGCCATAGAGATAGAAAAATGCCCACACAGCATGAATCAATGAGATGACACCTCCCGCCTACCAGTCACATTACTCTGAGAAGCACAGAGCCAAAGACACAAGTCTGAAGATGATGAATGAGATGTCATCAAAACTTTGCTAGATACTTCCAATTTTACGCGGGAGAAAACCCGAATAACCAAAGATCCACATACAAATACCCGCGAGAACCTCAGAAAACAAACATATATAGATAGATCGATAGATCGATAGATCGATAGATCGATAGATCGATAGATCAATAGATAGATCGATCTTTGGTTATTCGGGTTTTCTCCCACATAAAATTGGAAGTAGCTTGGTGACGTTTTGACGTAGTCTCATTCGTCATCTTCAGGCTTGTGTCTTCAGCTTAGTGCTTCTCGGAGTAAAGAGAAGCACGAAGCTGAAGACACAAGCTTGAAGATGACGAATGAGACTTCATTGAAACATCGCCAAGATACTTCCAATTTTACACAGGAGAAAACCCGAATAATCAAAGATCCACATACAAATATCCGTGAAAACCTCAGAAAATATATATGTATATATTCATTCTTAAGTTTTCACGGGTACTTACATGTATGGTATTCAGCTTTGTTCGGGTATTTTCCCATGTCATTATAGTTGTGCTTTTAAAGTTGTAGCAACATTTCAGCAGAATCTCATCTGCCATCATCAGGCTTCTGTATTGTGTTCGTCTGTGAGTCAGGCTTTCATACACACGCGCACACACACACACACACACACACACACACACACACACACAATTGAGAACTATTACTAAACCTTTGTTCTTGAGGTTTGAAGACAATGGCAAAACTTGTTCTTCCAACTCACAATATTTGCAAGTTAAACAACTGTAGAAGAAAGATTAAAATGTAAAAATAGGATGTAAGGTAAGAAAACAAGATTTCTTAAAATTCCTCAATGTTTCCACTCTAGTTCCATCCATATTTAAAGAAAAATGAATTGTACAATCTTTCTTTGTTGGAAGTTTATTTGGACCAAAATGGAGACATAGCAACAGATCTGCAGATCATTAGTAGGGTGTTTCTGCCCAAGGAGGATCCCATCAACAAGGAATTGGGGAGTTTTGAAAGGCAGAGAATTATAATCAACCAAGATGTTTTGTCACAGCTAAAGTTGCTGAACAAGGTGAGGAAAATATTGATATAACCCCCCCCCCCCCGCCAAAGACTTACAATCCATTTCAAGTGGGCTAAATCTAGTCAAAAGGGTGGGTAACCTTGACTGGGAATTGAATGTGTGGAGTAAAACATCTATAATTTTCTTAGACAGATAGGGAGTTTTCAGATCTATTTACCAAGAGATGCTATAATGCTGAATAGTGTTATAACATGATTCAGGTATTTCCAAAATGAGATTTGGAGTGATTATTACTTAGAACACAAATCTCTGCCATTCTATATGCAGTTTAATATCTCCATAAACCCGGTGAGAGAGGGCATCATATCAGTGGTGGTATGCTACCAGTTTAGACCAGTTTACTCGAACCTGTAGTAAAAAAAATGCCTCGGATCAGCTGAGAGGAAGAAAACAATCCTCCGAAGATCAGCTGAGAGGATAAAAGACTGAAAAGTGCATGGCAGGGTGGGAGGGTCACTTCTTTACCCTCTCAGCTGATTGGCTTTTAGGAGTGCATATGTTAGGGGTGCGCGTACGCGCACGATCTCCCACTGAACCAGTAGTGTCTAAGGTAGGATCCCACTACTGCCTCATATGATGAGGATTTTGGTGTTACTAGTTTCAGTTTCACTAATTTCTTCTCTTCAAATATCAAAGGTGAAGGCAATTCTGTGGATCGGGACCTGAGTTCAAGTTTGGTCTCAATCTGATGAAATGGAATCAAAATTGGATGGAAGTCTTGTTGATCCCAGTGGGAAATAACCTTAATAAGCAAATATTTCTCTGGTCTTTTAGAGTTGTCAGCAAAAAGGGAATGGGGGAAGTAGTACATTCCTTAAATGCTTTCATAGATAATTGCTAGGTGGCCAAAGCTTCTGGCATGCAAGATTATTACTGGAGAGCATGATTGAAGACACTTGGCTTTGGATGTGTCCCAGTGGAGAATGTATCCCATTCGAATGGGGGTGGATGCTAGAGCCCTGACACTTCAACTTGCCCTGATTGGAGTCAGGGGTCATCCAAAATTGCAGGCTCGTGGTCAGGGAGGACCATCAAGCAGGTCCAAGGCTTTTGGTTCACATGATATAACAATGACTGGTCTGATGTGAGTTTTTTTTATTCATTGATTGATTAAATTTATTTGCTGCCCATCACACCACAATAATGGCCTGAAAACTGAAGTACTGAAACACAACTTTAGTGCAAAGAAAATCCTGATATCAGAAGTAATAAAGAACAATTTCAAGGGAAATGTTACTTAGGTTTTGGCATTGGATTTTAAGAGTGCCCTTCATCTGAAAATCCTTTGCATCAGAGCAGGTATTCAGCAGGTTCTGATCAGTTCTAGAGAATCGGTAGTGGAAATTTTGAATAGTTCAGAGAACTGTTTTCAAAAAGGAGTTTTGCAATCCAGAAGAAACCATTGTACATCTTACCAATCAGATGTTTCTTTTTTAATCAGTTTTAATTTACTGCATTTTGTTGGAGTATAAGACACATTTTTTCAGCCTCCATGTGGTACATTTTCTGCCCATTCTGATTCCTGCCACTTGGAATGGCTCAAAAATGGGGCATGCGGAGACAGCAATAGGCTATGTCAATCCCTGCAGCCTGAAACAACTGATTGTAGGGAGGCCGATCCAACCGACAATCAGCTGCTTATGCTAATCAGGCTGTGCTGATTGCTGGGAGGCAGAGGCAGATTTTTTTTTCTTGTTTTTCTCCCCAAAAGGTAGGTGGGTGTTATACTTTGGAGCATCTTATACTCCAAAAAATGTGGTATTTTAAATAAATAAAAAATAAATACAATTTTAAATAAATGCATTGATGTATAAAATATACATCAATCAATCATTTAATTAGTCAGTTAATCTTTATAAAGTTCACAAATGGAATAGAAATGTAATACATATTTTACAATAAAGTTTAGTCTAAAATTTAAAATAAGTGGATATCTTATTTTAAAATCATGCATATATGAAGAATGGAGGAATGCATGTGAATTACACTATGAGGAGGAACTAAGTGTGACTTGATGTTTATTTTTTTTCTCATTTCATCCCTCCAGACTTTATTAAGTAGAAAGGCCCCAAGAAAAAGGAGGAACTAAATGAGGCATCCGCCTGCAATTGTATTCCTGCAATCATTTGGAAGTTGTCAGGGATTTCATATTTTTCTATCTGAAGCTCAGAGATTACTTGGCTAATGTTTCTGTCTACCTCCATGTTACATAGATGCTGAGATAGATGCTCTTTCCTTTGGCATTTTTCTTTTTCTTTCCAGTCTCTGCCTCAGTCCAAATGTGTGGAAAAATGTCAGCCAGGATTTGTCAAGAAAGTTCGAGTAGGAGAACCAGTTTGCTGCTATGATTGTGTTCCTTGTCCAGAGGGGACCATCTCAACTCAGGAAGGTTGGTGACACCATAGGGAAACCTTCTGAATTCATCCAAAGCACTCTGATCAATATACATCTTAAAGAGTCATATGCGTTTGATGGGTTTGTTTTTAATTTCCATGGTGTCCAATTTCTTCCCTAATGGGAGGCAAAAGAAAAAGATCTCAAAGGATGAGTTAGGAAGAAGGATGTAATGTATTGGGTAGGAAATCTTTTTTTAATCTTTTGCCAGTTTGGATGAGTCGTTCCATATTTATCTTTCTTAGAAATATATGAATTCCTTGTAACTTGAGATATGATTTTAGATCAATGCACTTTGCTCATCCAAATCAACCTTACACTACAGGCCAAAAGATACATCAATCATACATTTAATCAATTACTCTTTATTAAGATCATAAACTCTTATAAGCTGAAATATCTAAATATCTGAAACAGTGAAGGGGGAGAAGTTGGGTTCAAAGAACAAATAAAAACCAAACAGAGGACTCGTCATAAAACCATCAAGTGCATATTTACTTCCCACCTTTTCTTATCTTTTCAATTTGCATTGTTAAATATTGAGATAAAAACTGTTATAATACCAACCAAAAATGAATATGGTTGTGGTTGTGAAAGGAAAAAAAATACTAACATACAGTGCTGGGATTAAAAGGAACAAAAAGAAGGGGGGGAGGAGAACTAATAAAAGACCAATCTACGAATAGATACCAATGTCGATTTCATTATCTCTTTAAAATTGTTGCCAAATCTAGAAAGGATGCAAATATATTGCTTCATCTTCCCATTTTTATTGGATAAAAAGACTTGGCAGATAACAGACTCAATTCCTTTTCTTGAATTCCTTCACCAATTAATCTTCTTTAAGGCTCTTTCTTTTCAAATTTATTGATCACATTTATATGGTTGTCTATTTTGCACAAAATGACTTTTGGCGGTACACAATTATATCACAAATTGAAAATTAAAACAACGAGAAATAAATGCTAAGTTTAGTTTACTTTACTTTATTGTCATTGCACCTTGTACAATGAAATCAAACACAATCTTCAGTGCACATCATGACCATGAAAATAAACACAAATGCACATCCTTCACACTCCACACATTGAATTGAAAACCCACCCACCAACATGGTACTATACAGTATAATTCAACAGAGCTATTGCCCTGGGATACTGCCCTGTTTTCCAGTCTATGTGTCCTTGTTTTTATTGTTCTGTACCATCTGCCAGATGGTAATAGTTCAAAAAAAGGGTGCCCAGGATGAGATGAAGCTTTTAGAATATTTTGAACTTTTTTAAGGCAGCGGGAGCTATGAAGCTCTTCCAAAGAGGGGAGAGGGCAACCAATGATCCTCTGAGCAATGACGTTAACCCTCTGGAGTGCTGTCCTATCTGCCACTGTGCTATTGGCAAACCACACACAGGTGCAGTAAGTTAAAATGCTTTCTATGGTCAATGGTAGAAGGTTACCAGCAATTTTTCATTCCGCTGTTGTTTTCTGAGAAGTCTCAGGTAGTATAATCTCTGCTGGGCCCTTTTGACCAATACTGCAATGTGAAATCAAGAGAAAAGTACATCAAGATGCTACCTACCATGCATCCAGCACACAGGGTTGTATTGTCACGGGATCCCCAGGACTGTTGGAAAATATCACATTTTAGGGGATTTCTAGAAGCCTTCAAAGTTTGGAGATACTCTCAATTTCAGGATAATTAATGATTTTTTCCCCTGGAGGGGGCTGTATTCATCTGCCCTGAAGTAGGCAGTGTTGCAACCCTTCTCAAGAGGAACTCCGTGGATCTAACCACATTAGACAAATTTTATCCTGTGTCCAATCTTTTAAAAAAAACCAATTTTATTGATTTTCAAAGACAATACACAAACAAACAAAACAAAATATAAAAACATAAAACATCTTTTCTGAAAGCTGCTTGATCCCGGGTTACAACTCTTCGTACAGACACAAATTCAAATTCATGTTCATTTTATATACCATTCCATATCTTATTACCATTTTCAATTTTCTATATAGCTTCTCACTTCTTTTAACTTTCTTAGTTTTATTTTATTTATCTCATCTCAATTCAAATCATAATGCTTATTATTCTTTGTCTGTTCTGTTTCCAGCTATCCATTTATCTTGTTCTCTTTAAACAAAACTTCTCCTGTACACTGATTGGAGTATGATGCCTTTAACTCTTTCCCCATAATTTATAATACTTAATATAATACATAACTTGCATTGGGATTCTGTTTGGTACATTCTAAAATTACACAATGTATTTTATAAAAAAATTTTTTATAGGTATATGATGTAATTAAGACAACTATCAATGCCAATACAAATCTAAACATTAATATTAATATTCATTTATATCTTAAACATTTTACACATTACTTTTCAATTAACTATCATATTTTTATGGGAACACTTATACTTTCCATAATTATTTCCCCTCCACATCACATATCACATCACATATTTTAAATCATTATATCATTAAAATGTTCCCATTTCTCCTACTTCAATTCTCTCATTTATTTCATTGCCTTCTTTTTCTTCACAAAAATTTCACTAAATTGCACTAAATATTTTATCACATTTTAATCACATGTTGTTTCCAATTTTCTAACATTATTTCTGAATACAAATATAAAAATACAATCTTGTGTACCTTTGCAGAATCCCTTTTTCAATTAAGTTTACCCATTGTCTCTGAATGAATTTTGTTTCTTTACATCTTGCTCCCCACCATTGAGGCTTCTCATCCCTTCCTTTCTCCCTTGCTTGTTCTTCTCCTTGCCCTTTTTACCCCCTTGTCTCTCCATCTCCCTTTTCTTCTTCTGCTTTCCCCCTTTCTGTTGTTTTCTAACATTGTATCCACTTTTCACCTTATTTTTCTCTTTTTTGGTTGTTTTTTCAAATCTTAAAGTCCCCTTTTTCTTTTCCTCTTTCTCCTTTCCTTCCCCAAATAGAGTCACTTGTTCATCAAAGATGGCTTCTTCTTTATCCCAGTCATCCTGTTGCGCAGTCAGTTTCTCATAAGTGCAGACCGCCATTTCTAAAAATTGAAAAAGAGTGCCAAGAGAGCCTTTCCCTTCTTGTTCATCTTTTTTGTATTTTTGGTATTCAATTTTCAATTCATCCACAAATGATGCCATTATAGAAAGAAATTTTTTTTCCAAAACAACCACCCAAGTGCTTTTAATCAAAGATAATTCCCAAAAGTTCCAAAATCACCAAACAATCCAAATAAACTGTTTCTTTTAGTACTTTCTTCTTTCTTCCCTTCCTCTTTCTGGGGTTACTGTTTAGTCACAAAGTTCCAGTTAAAATGTATCCTTTAGAAGTCTTGTTAATATTTAATAGCTCTTTAAAATTCTAGGCAATCTCCTCCTTACTTTCAAATTCTGCTCCAATTTTTTTCCTCTCCCTTCCCACTTACAGCAAAAAAGATTTTTTTTTAAATGTTCAGAAATCCTCATCCCTTTAGCATTTAATTACCTCCAATGCGGGTTTTTCCGATTACTCTTGCAGTTCTATTTGCTGTCACATTAGGAAGGAGAGTGAAAAGAAAGAAAAACGTTCCCTTTTAACTTCCATTCGCCGCTTATAAATCTCTGGAAACGATGTATCTTTGGCAAATATTAAGTTCCAGGGTACTTTTGTTATACCTTTGTCCCAGTCAGCAAAAAACACTTTCACTCTTCACAACTCCTCCTGCACTTTCTTTTTCCAGCTGAGCGCTTCTATGTGGTGTCCATTTCTGACCGCCGCTCAGCTGCCTTCGGAAAAGAGGGTTTAGCCAGCTAGGGAAGAGAGGTGCGATATCTCTCGACCCTGCCAGATCCCCCCTATCTTCGCCATCTTTTATGGAGGTGGCTAGCCCTGAAGCCGGGTGGCTCAGAGCACTCAGGCAGCGAGCGCAGGCAGAAACCGTGCACAGTCACGGATTCCTGCCTGCCCTGAAGCGCTGCAAACCAGAAGTCTCCTGTCCAATCTTTTTAGAGCAGTTTATTGAGAGCATCAAAATCAACAACTGATTTTAAACATTCTTGGGATAAACGTATGTCCATCACCTGACAAAAATTTAATAAATAAACAAGTAAGTAAATAAAGAAATAAAAAAAGAACCTGGTTGGTTAAGTCAGAGAAGGGAGATAGTGGAACAAGATTGCCACATGACTATGTGGCAGCAGCAAAAAAAAAAGCTAACACAATCCTTGGTTGTGTATAAACAGAGGCATAGAATCAAAATCATGTGAAGTATTAGTACCACTTTATAAAAGCTATGATGACCCCTCTTAGAATGCTTTGGCATGCAAAAAGGTCTGTTTCCTAAAACATTGCTACTTTATGAGTCCTCAGAAGCCTACCTTTTTTTGTTCAGCTCCTATTCCACTCTACCCTGAAATTTAATAGTCCCCATCCTTCTAAACTTCTGGAGACTTGCTACTTCTCCCAGGAGTTCCCATGGGACAGTTTCTTGTTGCAGTCTGGAACTGGCATTCCACAGGTAGCTCTCCCTCCCTCCCTTTCTTTGTGGCAACTGAAAAGCAGCAATAGTTGCAATAAAAAAACTTTTGCTTTAAAGTTGACAAAGGAGTTTGTTGCACCAGATATTAATTATTTTAATTTTATTTTCTTGTTCTTGTTTTTTATTGTTTAATTTTATTTAGTTGTTCTTGTTTGTACACATTTGGGGATCTTTTTGCTGGAGTGTAAGAATGTACCATTAATGACGCTTTCCTGTCTCTCAATATCACATCTCATTCAAAGTTTTCTTGAAATTTGAAAGACTATAACAAAAAATATTATTTTTCTCAGATATTGAAAAATGCACAAAGTGCCCAAAAGAACAATGTCCAACCAAGAACCGAGTGCAATGTATCCCCAAAAGAATAATCTTCCTGTCCTATGAAGAACCTCTGGGCATCATCCTCGTCTGCTTTGCCCTACTCTTGTTCTTAACCACAGGCTTTGTTTTAATCATATTCCTTCAATACCTTGAAACTCCTATTGTCAAAGCCAACAACCGGGACCTCTCCTACATTCTCCTGATCTCCCTCTTGCTTTGTTTTCTGTCCTCCTTTCTTTTCATTGGCCAGCCAAGGAAAGCCACTTGTTTTCTCCGGCAAACAATGTTCAGCATTGTCTTCTCAGTAGCTGTGTCATCTGTGTTGGCCAAAACAATCATGGTGGTGCTGGCTTTCCTGGCCTCAAAACCAGGAAACAAGATGAGAAGATGGTTAGGAAAGACCTTGGCCAACACTACCGTCCTTTCTTGTTCTGGTGTCCAAATTTTCATTTGTGTCATGTGGCTGGGAGTTTCCCCCCCATTCCCTGATTCTGACATGCACTCCCAGCCTGGAAAAATCATCCTTCAATGTAACGAAGGCTCTGTTACCATGTTTTATATTGTCCTCGCCTACATGGGTTTCCTTGCTATAATTTGCTTCACAGTGGCTTTCTTGGCCAGGAACCTGCCTGGGGCCTTCAATGAAGCCAAACTGATCACTTTCAGCATGCTGGTCTTCTGCAGTGTCTGGGTTTCCTTCCTTCCCACCTACCTGAGCACCAAAGGGAAATACATGGTGGCCGTGCAGGTCTTTTCCATCTTGGCCTCTGGTGCTGGACTGCTGGGCTGCATCTTCCTCCTCAAGTGCTACATTATCATCCTTAGACCTGATCTAAACACTAAGGAACATCTCATGATAAAAATAGGGAAGTGACAATGAAATTGTTTCTTAGGACCATAACATTTAATTATTGATTGCAAATTGTTATTGGTTTATATGCTTTGTTTGCCTCTGTTTGCCAACTTAAGTTATTTAAAACTGAAAGAAATAAAAATAGTTAGTTAGATGGGCTGCAGACTGCTTTAAGCTACATTTTTCAAAGTGGAAATGCCCCAATACCAGAACCTGAAATCTAACTTTTGATGTCTATATTGAATAAAAAATAATTTTCAGAGATTTTGTTCTTGTTTGGTACGTTTTAAGAGAGAAGAAGTAGTCATGTGAACAAGAGCAGCCACCCAGTGGTAGTATGCTACTGGTTCGGCCCAGTTCGATTGACCCAGTAGTAAAAGAGAGCCTCCAACAATAAACTGAGAGGAGCGGGAAAAAAGCCTCCAGCTGAAACAAGAGAAAAGCACAGGATCGGCTTTCCCACCTGCCCCTGCCCTTTTCTCTTCTTTATCATCTCATCTGATTGGCACTGCAGGGCTCAGCTGGTGTGTGGAAAGCTGCACATGTGATCACCGAACCAATAGTGGAACAGATCCCACTCCTGCAGCCACCCATCTTTGAACAAGGCAGCCAAACAGGATCAACTATATCCATGAGGATTGAAATTTCAGTTTCATTCCAAAATTCTCTTTGGAGAGTTGATTGCATCAAGATATTTTCTAAGGCATGTTTGGGAGAAAGTTCTCCCATCTCACTCCTTGCCCCCTTTTTAGAGTTTCACCACATTTTTGACACTTCCTAATTGACATCTGCCTGTTGACTCACTCAGAGGTTAGAGAGATGATTTCTCTCCTTGGAGACATTATCCAAATCATAGTGATTTATTTCTTCTCTTGTTGCTAAATCTCAAAAGACATGTTGGATTGCCTTCAGATATCACACAAACACAGCCATAACATGCTTCCACTTTGATATCATATCAATGCCTTGTTGGCTAATGTCTTTGCACTGGAAAATCTTGGGGCCATAAATGGCCCTGGAGAAATAGAGAACCTTGAAAGCTTTTAGGACAGGCAAGGGATGCAGATATGAAGGCTTGTACAGATTCTGTCAGAATTAGAAAACATCTGGAGCTTCTGTCTTGGAAGAGGGCTTTGCCTTCTTCCACCTCTTCCTATCACTTTGTCTTCAAAGTAAGGATGGCGACTCCATCAGGAACACAAATCATGTTGCTGCTTCTGATGCTTCTGCTTTCTCACAAAGTTCTGGCAAGCTTCAGGGCCAAATGCACCTTGACTCTGAATAGGGATGAGGTGCACCCTCAGAACTACTACAAGCCAGGAGAGTTCCTCATTGGTGGTATTGTCTCTGGAACAAGGACAACGCTTCTACCATTGAGCTTCAACAAATCTCCTTTGACTCAAATTTCTCTGTATGTCAAAGTTTCTGCACAGAATTAGGTCCTCTCCATTCCACCCTAAGTGCTAAAGTTTAGCTGCCTCTCTTACAATGAATGATCTCTTTGATCTGCTAGTTTCTCTCTCTTTCTGTCTCAATTCATCCTTGGTTCATCCTTTTCAGCTGATGAACCTGATTTGAAATTCTCAAATAGGTAATCAGTAGATACATTCTGTTGTCTTGAAGAAGAAACATCTGCTTTTATTGATTCTCTTGGTTCTTCCCTTCTATCACTCTTATGCCCATTAAGGTCATCAGCATGGATAGAAAAATGCAGAAATGTTGACTTTGAAGTAAAAATGAGATAAGCTTGACAATTTTATTCTGTACCACCAATTAAATGAATTGACATTTCTTAGATGTGTGAATCTCATTTGAATGAATGCCAGAATCTTCATTCACAGTTAAATGTCAATTAAATCTCTATTGTGGAGATGTGGGCTATATAAACATCGCCAGCAATTGAGCATCTACTCCATTTGTTAAGAGTCATAGTTGCTCATTTTATGTGTCATTGTGGGTGTCTGTCTGTATGATTCTATATTTCATGTGGAATAATAGGTCAGACTTCCAATTATTTATTATTGGAGGGGATAAATAGGCAAAGACTGACAGAGAGAGATTGAAAGTCTAAAATCTTAATACAACAGCAAGAATAAAGATAATATGAAGAATAACCCAAAACTGAATTTGTAACTGAATTATGTACAAATGATAAACATGTAATAACAAAAATATATAGTTTTAAACATTTCAAACAGAAGATGGTCAGGTTAAATTTGTGTGGCTGAATGCACTGTTGACTGTTAAATAGAGATTCAGTTTATATACTGTTATAATTTAAGATATTTTTTTTAAACAAAATGATATAACACCAGAGAAGTTATCAAAAATATGTAAATATATTTCAAACCAATTGCAGGAATAGTAAAAAGCATGGGGGAACATTTTATCATGCAGAGTGAACTTGTGAGAAAGCTAGGAAACTTTAGAGGCAAATTGAAACAATAATGCAAAGAATTTGAAAGGTTAAAAATTATGAAGAAACCAGAATTATTTTTTATTGGGACATCTGAGCAATCAATTAGAAAAGATCCATAGTGGATGGATATTATATATGGTAACTGCAGCAAGATTATTACATGCATAATGATGGAAGAATTATGGAATTCCCACAGCGCAGGACTAGATTGTGAAAAATGTAGATTTTGCAGAAATGAAAAACTATCTGTTGAAAAGAAAATCAGAAAATGTTTTTTTTTTAATTTCTAGGACCTTTTCTTCCTTTCTCTATTTCTCTATTTCCTTCTTTTCTTTTGATTAATATTTCACTTTCTTAAGCAATTCTTCATAGATATCAATTTTAAAAAGAATGAGAGAAAACTACCAATAACTAGATGCAGAAATAATATGCATTCAGTATCGGAAAATAAAGGAAAAATGAAAAGAATTCCAGAGTTCCTTTCAGATAAGTGAAATTTGGAGGGGTGGGGGAGATTTGAAAATGCCTCCAAATCTCTCAGCCTTAGATGTATTAAAAATAGAATTGTCTAAAAAATAGTTAATTGACAGGGAGCTTCCTTTGATTATGTCCTGATATATTTTTACTTTCAGGAAAGCATTAACAGAGTACTGGAAAATGCTATCCTTCCTTTTTGCAATCCAAATGATCAACAAGAATCCCAACATTTTGTTCAATGTCACCCTGGGATACAACATCTATGACAATTATTTCAGAGCACAAATGACTTCAGAGGCTTTGCTGGACTTGCTTTCGGAGGGGGAGGCCAATGTTCCCAACTACAGTTGTGGAAGGCAGAGAAAGACCATGGCTGTTCTTGAAGGGGCTGATAATGACATCTCCTTCCAGATTTCAACCATGTTGGGAACCTACAAAATCCCACAGGTGTGTCTTTGTGCGTTTTGTGAAGGCCATTTTTAGACATTCAACATAGAGCCAGACATCCTTTGTTGTACATGAAGAGAACAGTTCTATTGTGGGAATTGCATGAAGTAAGGATGAAGGTTCTATCAAATAAAAGAGAAGGATCTGAACAGACAATCCTCTCCCTGGCACAATTGTCATGCAGACTGTGAAATTCTGCTGGCTGCTTGCAACAGCCAAATGCTACACT
This sequence comes from Notechis scutatus, assembly GCF_049901735.1. Lineage (NCBI taxonomy): Eukaryota > Metazoa > Chordata > Lepidosauria > Squamata > Elapidae > Notechis > Notechis scutatus. Next base: position 272,851 of record NW_028263111.1, on the reverse strand, counting down.
AAAGTGAGAAGAAAAGCAATGTAAGAGAAGAATAACCATAGACTCCCTATGAAAGGTTCTTCATAGCAAGGTGTTTAACAATTCCTCCATTAGAGCTAAATGTTGTCTTAATGGAATAATAATAATAATAATAATAATAATAATAATAATAATAATAATAATAATAATAATAATAATAATAATAATAATAATAATAATAATAATGACTACAAGCAGCAGCATGAAAAAGTAGCAACAATGGTGCACTGAAAAATTTGCAAGAAATATCATTTGCCTGTAAGCAAGAACTGGTGGGACCATAAAATAGAAAAAGTCATAGAAAATTAAAAAGTTAAATTGCTCTGGGACTTCAGAATCCAAACAGAGAGGCACCTGCCATATTACACCCCAGACATAACAGTTGTTGATAAGAAAGACCAAAAAGTCTGGATAGTGGATGTAGCAATGCCTGGAGACAGACGAAGAGAAGAGAAAGAACTGGAGAAGATAACAAAATACAAAGACCTACAAATACTTGAACACCATAGGCATTGACAAATTTGCCACCAGTCAATTGCAGAAGGCAGCTTTACTTGGAACAGCTTCTATCCTGCGGTGATATCTGTAACACCATCAAGCATCCACATTTGTCTATCCCAGGTTCTTAGTAAGGAATCAATGGGTAGACAAAAATGCCAAACCCGATCTGAACATCTGGCTGACTGTGCAATGAATACTAATAATAATAAAGTTGACTTTTTTTCCCCTTTTCAGATCAGTCACAGTTTTGATTCCCAGGTTGTGAGTGATGAAAATCCTTTCTTCTACCCATTGCTCCTGGCTGAAGGAGCCCAGTACCCAGGGATGATAAAACTGGTCCTCCGTTTCAAGTGGACCTTGGTGGGTCTCCTTGCTTCAGACACTGAGAATGGACAAAGGTTCATGAGGACGTTGATTTCCATGCTGGTCAGGAATGGCATTTGCCCAGTTTTATCACAAACCTTTTCCCCAGCTTCTTTGGTTGTGAACGTAGACTGGCATTTATACCACAGTTGGAGAAAGGTAAATGTCTTTATTTATGGTGCAGACTTGACTTCATTGAATGTTGGGGTTTTCCTTGTGGATCTAGTATTTGAAAGGCTTACGGAGCCTCCCAGAGGAAAGGTCCTGATCACCACAATCCGCTGGGATTTCACTATTTATTTGTCAAAAAAACCTTTCCAGTTCGATACATCCACAGCATATTTTACTTTCCTATGATGAAAAATCAAATTACAAAGTATGGTTGGCAGTTGAAGTTTAATTCTTTTATGAGACACTATGTAGAGACCTCCTTCCTGTGTTCCTACAACAACAATGCCTTTTGGGTGAAAGTCTGGAGACAGTGCAGGCAGAGAGAAGAACTGGAAGCTCTCATGGAAGAGGAGATGGATCTAATCCTGACTCTGGATGACTATTTCATTTACAACACAATCTGGGCTGTGGCACGGGCCTTAAATGCAGCTTATTTATCCAGATCCAGGAGGACATTTAAAGGAGGTAATAACTTGAAAACTCCTATACTGAAGGCATGGCAGGTACTTATTTTTTATTGCATAGCTCTCCATAGCAGTTGGGAATCAATGTTGCAACTGTAAGAACAGTGTAACTATTCTGGCAATGTTTTATTGTATTCTGAAAAAAAACAATGAAATTAAATTCCAGTTTTCCATTGCTCTCTTTTTTGCAATTTATTTTTTTCCAATTTATTTTTACAGACTTCTTGGTAAATATTTTTCCCCTCCACCACTTTCTTCATGGACACTTTTCTTTAGGATGAGGACCATTACCATGTGACACAAAGTGTTAAAAAATGTGCTGTGTATGTTGAGCTGTCCAACAACTCTGAACCCTCTCACTTTGTGGGCTGCCCTTTTGCTCCAGATCAGCCTTTACTCAGAGTGGATCAGTGGTGGGATTCACTACTGGTTCTGTGAACATGGCTCAGTGGGGGAAGGATACTGCAAAATTCTCCATTCCCACCCTACTCCAGGGGAAGGATACTGCAAAATACCCATTCCCTCCCCACCCTACTAACCTGCTTTCCAGTTCCATTCTCCTGTGCAGGGCAACAAAAGAAGACTCAGCCGATCAGCTGGGACTCAGGAGGCAGAGAATAGTTTGGGGCGGGGCCAGTCAGAGGTGGTATTTGCCAGTTCTCTGAACTACTCACAATTTCCACTACCAGTTCTTCAGAACTGATCAGAACCTGCTGAATACCACCTCTGCTAAGAATCCCTTTGATTTCCTTCTCTGGTTCCAAACTCCCCATAGAATCACAGATAACAAAGGATCTCATCAAGCAGTAGCAGATTTAGAAAACTTTTTGGGTCAAGAAGCTAAGCTAAGCCTGAGAAAAGATGAAGAGTTGGACTAAAAGAAAGTCACAAGAGTGAAGAATGTTCCATAAAATATTCCATAGATGTTCCATAAAAATTGAAGGAAGTGACCCTAACTGGTAGCAGAGATCATCATTCACCATGAAGATATTGGGTTGTTTGCTCTATGCCAAGCGACTAATCTATCCCCTCAATGCAGAGTTTCATAAGCACAACCAACTAATGAAACAAAGGCCCCCACAGCCCTCCTCAAAGTGAGCAAAGATTTTTATCTTCCTACCTGCCAATTGACCTGTACACCATTTTTTATGGCATTGTCTCAGTATGGGGCACCTGATTTCATTTTGGCCTCATTGGCATAATTCTTTCTGTGTGCTTGTGTACAACATCCATTTCCTTTAAGGTTTTAACTTTGGGCCTCATTAGTTCAGATTGGATGTTTTCTTTGCTTTGGTTACTTCCCATTGGTTTGCCAAAGTTTGCAATGACGACTATGATTGGACAAACATCCTTCACTCTCATTTTTCACAGCATTCTTGGTCCTTCTAACAAATTTTTTATTCTATATTCCTCAGTAGAAATATATAGTTTTTTTATGTATAATTTTTTATTCTATATTCCTTTGTTATGTCTCACCTTTCTTTTTTTTCCAAAAAAAGATGAAAGAGTCCAAATTAACACCAACACAGGCAGGCAAGCTGACTCAGTCATTACAGGGTTAATCCTTTATACTGATAATGTCCTTGGCATTCTAACACACTCTGCCTTCCAAGTCCGAAATGATAACAAGAAAACCTACTCACTAAAGATTCCAAAGCAGACCACAAAAAGCAGTCACAACGAAACCTGGAAGAGAATTAAAACTTTGTCCCGTATAAAGTTTCCGGAGAAAACACACCCACTTTTATCCCCTGTGGGGTGTGTCTCAATGACTCAGCTCACTCTCTGACCCTCCCACGCCTCCTACATTGCAGCTCACATTTCTTCCTACGACGCTGCCTAGGATCAAGCCAACATTCGTCCACTTGACTCCCTGTCAGGGGCTGCTCCGATATGCCCTCCTCCTCCTGATTAATCTCAGGCTATTCCTCTTGGTTGTCTGCTGAAACCTGAGGTATTATCAGGGAGGAAGGCATTGCCAGAGAGGAAGTTCCTGGGGAGGAAGGCATTCCCAGTTCCTCCTCCTCATCTTCCGAGTCACCTTCCTCTAACAGCACAGGCTCAGGAATCGGAGCCACAACATTCCTTCATGCCAGCTCAGGTGGATGAGTTTTACCAAAGAGCTTTCTGTGTCATGTGTGACATTGCCCATTTTCTCTTCCATTCCAGCTTCATTCTTTCCTTCGAACCTCTCAGTTCTATAATAATTCCATCAGTGGGGTCTATTTGAATGAGAATGGAGAGCTGGTAGCTGACCTGGACATTGTGAACACAGTGATTTTCCCCAATCTCTCTGTTAGCAAAGTGACAGTTGGAAATCTACAAAGAGTGGGATCCTTGGATTTTAAGTTGATGATGAACCAGAATGCTATTGCAAAGATGGAAATGCAGAAGAAGGTGGGGAAAATAGTTTTTTCTGCTTTTTTTGAAGGTATTTCCAAGACGATTGCAGAATTGGAGCAGGGACAGACTTGATAAGTAATCTCTATTCTCCCAGAGAGATACATCTTCCTGTTAGATGTTCAAGTATCTATGAGAAAAATATCCTTAACTATTCCAGTTAATTGTTTATCAAACTTCAAAAGGAACCTGGATTTATATCATGGGACAAAGTAATTGATTTTGTCAAAGCAGAAATCTATTCAACTCTCTTTTCAGTAGGTTCATTGAGAATTTAAATTAAAAATTTAGTGGGGGGAAAATTAATAGAGAAGATAAATACAATTCTTTATTGGACAAGTATGATTGGACACACAAGGAATTTGTCTTCAACGCATAACCTCTGTGTACATAAAGCTATAAGTGATAAATCATGATCATAGTCATCATAAAAATCATAAATCAAAAGATTCAATACTTGGTGAAAGTCATAGGATACTAAATAAGCAATAAATATAAATCATATTAGGAAACTAAATAAAATATAAAGCAAAAAGACACAAGCAGCAAAGTTATCATCATAAGTAGAAAAGGAGATAGGTAATAGGAAATATGAGAAGAAGAATAGTAATACAGACTTACTAAATAGTTTGACAGTGTTGTGGGAATTAGTTGTTTAGCAGAGTGATGGCATGGGGGAAAAACTGTCCTTGTGTCTAGTTGTTCTGGTATGCAGTGCCCTATAGCATCATTTTGAGGGGAGACAGATGTGAGGGGTCTGTAGATATTTTCACAGACCTCTTTTTGACTCATGCAGGTCCTTGATGGAAGGCAAGTTGGTAGCAATTGTTTTTGCTGAAGTTCTCATTATCCAGTTGGAGTCTGTGTCTGTCTTGTTTGGTTTCAGAGCCAAACCAGTCAGTTATAGAGTGCAAATGACAGACTCAATAATTCAACTGTAGAACTATATCAGCAGCTTGAGCTTTCTGCATTGGTGCAGAAAGAACATTCTTTGTTGTGCTCCTTTGATGACATTTTTGATATTAGATGTCCATTTTCAGTCTTGAGATATGATAGAATCGAGATACTTGAAGGTCTCTACTGTTGATACTGTGTTGTCTAGTATTGTAAGAGGTAATAGCATAGGAGGGTTTTTCCTAAAATCTACCATCATTTCTATGGTTTTGAATGTGATTAGTTCAAGATTGTTCCGATTGCACCACAAAGCTAGTTGTTCAACCTGCCATCTGTATGCAGATTTAGCAACGCTAAACCTTGAATTGGAGATCCCCAACCTTTTTATTTTACCTAATTTAGGAAATAAAATAATTCATGTAATGGATATTATTCCCCCCTCTTTCTGGCAAGCCCCTGCCTCCTTCCAGGTGTGTGGAAAGCTGTCCTCCTGGTTTAATGAAGGTGGCTCGGGAAGGGAAACCCATCTGCTGCTACAATTGTTGTCCTTGTGCAGAAGGAACCATCTCCACCCAGGAAGGTGAGTGACAGCAGGAGAAAGGGACAGACTTTGGGGAGGATCAGAGATCCTGAGATTTTCCATGAACAATTATTTTGAAAGGCTTGGCTGGGTTGGGTCCAATCTCTTTAACTCTTGAGCAACATATACATTCAGAAGTGGGATTCGGTCGGCTCTCACCTGTTCATGTGAACTGGTTGTTAACCTTTTGCCCAATTTGTAAAACTGGCTAATCCCACCTCTGGCTTACCCCACCCATCTCGCCCCTCCCTGGAGTCTCTCCATGTGCCCCATTTTGGCTTCCAGGTTGGTGCAAGACACCTTCCAGGCCCCAAACCCCTGCTCTAGGGTGAGTTGGGAATGGATATTTTTCATGATCATTACTGTGTGAGTTGGGAATGGGGATTTTGCATTATCATTACTTTGGGGTCAGTTTGGAATGGAGATTTTGCATTATCATTACTGTGGAGTCAGTTTGGAATGAGTGTTTTCCATTATGATTGCTCAAAAGTAAGTAGGAACCAGTAAAAGAGGAATGGAAAAATCCCTACCTGTAGATCAGCATTTTTCAGTCTTGACAAATTTAAGATGGATGAACTTTATGCTGCCTGGGGAATTGAAGTCCAAATTTGCTGTTTGCTAGGGAGGTATATAGCTAAAAGTTAATCTTATATTAACTTACATTTAGTGTACCTCTAAATTTGGGGATATTTCTTCTTAACCAAACAAAAGTGTATTTTCTGTGCAGTTCACACCCCTTGCTCATTGGATCTGGATTTCACAAAGCAAAGCCCACATTTTGTAATTAACCCCCATGGCCCATTTTGTCTGGCAGAGTGCTGCAGGAGGCTGAGTGCTGTCACACACCCCTGGCCATGCCCACCCAGCCACATCCACTCAGCCTGTCATTAGGGCAGACAACAAGATGTTAAGCTCTTTGAATCCCACAATTGTATACATTTATGGAATAGTGAATTATAAGAATAGATTTTTGAGATTAATATGGCATATAGGCAAGCAAACAGGGATATAGCTCATGGATAAAGATACAGGATAAGTGAGGGTTCAGTATTGTGAGAGAGATGACAGTTCTTGCTCTTTGTCTTTCACAACACATCTTTGACATTTCAAATTACTATTTACTTCATTGGTTTGAATAGTGAGAGTTTCCAAATTCTAGAATATAATGATGGAGCTTTGATTAGATTTTTCTAGGAGGATTAATCAGATTCTTACAAATGTCCACGTCTCATAGGTATTTTTGGGTAGTCACAGTTTCAGGTTGTAGCTACTTGTAGTTGAAAGGATGTATTTCTTTGCTAAAGGAGTCTCACAGTGTGTCTTTGATGTGCTCTTCATTCTACTTACTGGGGAAGGGGAAGTTGGTAGCCTTATGTCATAATCAGTTGACATTTAGTGTACCATCTGTTCAGGTGGTGCCTTTTTTGGTCTGCTTCTGGTGACTCCTAGGTTTATATTTCCTGAGGCTGACATTGCAGAGGTTCTGCTGGAGGCTCCTCTTATAGCAATTTTCAAACTTGTGGTCCTTGGAGAGGGGATGGGAGGGGTGAGAGTTGACCCTGAAGATTACATATGTGTAGCCATGTTTTATTATAGTCATTTTTATTCTTTTTTTGTTTCTTTATTATTGTATAAAAGGGACTGTGGGTATTGAGGCTTGCCACATTCTAGCAACTGGGAGGAGGGAGCATAGATAAGGGGGGATTTTTTGGCTGGGTGAAATTCTTTTCCTGTGGGAATAGAGAGTGTGTCTGCAGCTGCCTGAAGGTGAAGTCTGGCATCATCGGGCAGATGAATTGTAACCTGATTGGAAAATGTGACTATGGGGGGAAGTTTCAAATGTATTCCGGATTTGGTCATATCCAAAATTACACCAAACCTTGCCAATTTGATGTGTTCCTAATAAAAAAGACTTATTGGAAGATGTTCCTCTTTTTGATAATAAAAAAAATGAGGAATACATTTTGATGTCCTCACTCTATATCCAACTCATCTTCAAGGGCCACTCCACCTAACAATTCCTTCTCCATGGCAAAGTTAGTGTTTATCATTTTCATCTAGCATAAGCTACATTAAGTGATCCTTCGCATGTACTTAATTCCACTATCTATCTCATTGGTGCCTCAAAGCATTGACAAAAGGCTGGGCTCCAATTTGCAAGAGATTCAGCAGTGGACAGGTAAAATGGTGAACTGCTTTTGTTTCTTGAATCCTTTCTTCTTCCCTTCTATTCTCTCAACCAGTTCATTGATAAATTAGTAACAGTAAAAAAGAAAGAATATTAAGATGTTCTAGCTGGAAGGAAATAAAGAAATACATTAATTTCACCTACACCCAATCATTCACACCAAAAACAAGTTTACCCAAACAATGCACTTGATTAGAGGACATGTTAAATGGAGACCCTCTTCTTGCTCTTTTTCAGATGCAGACAAATGTACCAAATGTCCAGATGATCAACATCCAAACATCAATCGAGTTCACTGTATCCCCAAGATTAAAAGTTATCTTTCTTATAAGGAAAATCTGGGCATTATCCTGACTGCCATTGCCTTGTTCCTCTCTTTAACCTCAGGTGAAAAATATTCCACAAAATATTCCAAAGATGTTCCATAAAATTGAAGGAGGTGACCTTAACTAGTACCAGAGATTATTTTTCACTGTGAAGATATTGGGGTCTTTTCTCCATGGCAAGTTGTCCATCTGTCACCTCAATGCAGAGTGTCATAAGCACAACCTATTAGTAGAGCAAAGGTCCCCACATTCATCCTCAAAGCGAGCAAAGATTTTTCTCTTCCTATCTGCCGATTGACCTTTAAACCAGTTGTTTACAACATTGTTTCTGTGTGGGCATCTGATTTCATTTTGGCTTTATTGGCAAAATTCCTTCAGTGTGTTTTATTTATTTATTTGTTATTTATTTCCTTTTATTTCTCAAACATGTATTAGATAACATATAATTAGAACATGATCGTGATTACATGAAATGGGTTCATATAAAAAGGGACATTAGGACAGGGCTGGTGGGCACATTGGTACTCTTATGCATGCCCCCTGAGACCTCTTAGAAATGGGGTGAAGTCAATAGTAGACAGTAGACAGTCTAAAATCAAAGTTTTAAGGGTTTGGAGAAGAAACCAAAGAGTCAGGTAGTGCATTCCAGGCATTGATAACTCTGTTGCTGAAGTTGTATTTTCTGCAATCGAGTTTGCAGCAGTTTACCTTATTGTTGTAATGACGAGGCAGTCGAGATGTTTGATCATGATCAAATGAATCATGATGAACTTTATTGGAGTCTAGTCTTGCATTTATACACATTTTTAGTAATCCTCTAACATTGGTTCACTTTATTTTGCTTAACTTTCATTACTGTTTAGCATAGTAATTAACACAATTAACTATCTCTAGTAAAAGTCTAACATATGTTTACTTCCTCTCTCTAATCCTCCTTTACATTAATGACTTTGTTTGCCTGAGTTGTATTTGCTTTGCAAACATTCATTACCTGAGGTTTGCCATCAGATAGGAACATTCCTGCAATTACAACTCTACATATCCTCGTTTTTTATTTTAAATGGAAGATTCAATGATTTATGAATGTATCACAATTGTAAAGGAGTAAGAGAGGGGGAAGTAGAACGAAACAATGCAAATAAATTTGGAATACATTGAATAAAACAACAGGTTACAATTAGTACAATAATAATAATTATAGCATAAAAGAAAAACTGTCTGAGCCAAGACCAATCAGGGAGCCAATTGGTTAGCCACTCAAAAAGTGAGTAATGAGCATGGATATTATTCTGAATGTATGATTGTAAATTGGCAAGCTTATCCTCAATAGTTTTATTCAAAGAATGAAAAATTCTGAGGATGAACATTAGTGGCATATTTATATTAGATTGATCAGAGGCATTAAAAATAGGAAAATTGTCAGGATACATATCAGGAGCTATATTAAGTCCATACAATGAAGAATTAAAGGTACCTGACAACCAATAGTAGTCAGAACAATAACTATAATTTCCTAGCTTTTTAAATATGTGCTGAGCAGCATCATAATCAGATCAATTATGAAGCCAAGTGTGTTTAGCGTGACAACAGAAACACAGACCCCTTGTAAATTGACTAACTTTCAAGTAATGCCAACGGACAGAATTCAGTTGCATAGGGAAAGTGAGTGTGAAATAGATTGTAGTTGTGAGAGAATAAATGTAGAAGACATGACCAAGTTAGGGGTAAAAGAAATTTGACCAAATGCCATTGGGGTTCATAGTATAAAGTAATATTTTGTCATGGGTCATAAACATGTATTGGGCATGACAAACCCACAAATTAGGGTTAAGACAAACCACAAAAGTGTCATTTTGAGCAGAAACACCATTAACCATAAACAAGAAAATACAAAGTAAAATGGTAACAGAATTAGCAGTAATAATAGCAAAAACAGCAGCAACAAGATTTTCAGGAGTCTGAGGTAATGAGGCTTGTTGCAGTTGTTGTTGAGCTTGATATGTAGTAGATTTAACCTGGCCCCAAGTGATGGATTGTGGGTGCTTTGACCTTGGAAGACGGATTTCTGTGTTCAGATGAAGATTGAAATCCGGAATCGGGTTGGGAAGGCCCTGATGCCATGCCATGATACAGACAAACACAGCATGCTGGAACCCACACTGCTTGTCCAGTAGAACGATCTTCCATGGCAGTGTAACCACAAACCCAGGTGATCAGTAGTGTAGGGCCTTTCCAGGTTGGATCTGGAGCTTGGCGATACTTTACCAAAGGCCTTGCTAAAGATTCAGTAGTTCCAAAATGCAAATTAACAGGTGAGTCTGCAAGAGAATCTAAAAAGGTTAAATAATTCCAAGTATATAATGCTACAGCAATGAGATTTTGAATCTTTCGCAGATGGTAAGGGCCAGACTCAGTTTGTAATTGTTTTTGAAGCAATGCCTTAAAAGTACGATGAATTCGCTCAACTATAGCTTGACCCTGAGAGTTGTAAGAAATTCCGTGCACTAAAGTAATATTCCATTTCTGACAAAAGGTTTGAAATTCCTTACTAATATAAGCTGGGCCATTATCAGTTTTCAACTGAGAAGGCCGACCCATTATAGCAAAATAGGATAGGCAATGAGAAATAACATCCTTTAAGGATTCATCTGCCTTCTGATTTCCTTCAGTCAAGGCATTAGTAAAGGGAGCATGACTTCGAATGTACATTCTACATACAAAGAATACAAGCGAGTTTCCAAACTATTCTTTAAATATAAAAACAAGGATAACAAATTCTTATCCAAAGAGAGAGAACAATAAGAAAAAGGAAGAGATTGCATAGCTAAATACACATATTGAGTATCAACGATCAAGTTAATAGGTTGGTCATTGAACAATTGTAAAGCCAAAATCACAGCAGCCAGTTCAGCACATTGAGCGTGGCAGTAAATTTAGAATACCATTGTTGTTGAATCTGCCAGACGACCACACCCCTTGTAGGTGAGCCATCAGTAAAAACTAAGAGCTTTAGAAATAGGATTTTGGACTTCCGGTGGCAAGGCAAGGACGGTCAGAGGGGCAGAAATCCGCTCGTGATTCTAGCCTCCCTTCTCTTGAGTTTGGTGCGATCTTTCGGGGTGCTCGAGTCTTGGAGAGACCCGTGCCGGTGTGGGGGAACCTCGGGCTGCAGTGTGGGGAAAGCAATGAAGAGGAAGCCCTCCAGAGCCCAACGATCAAGAACAGCCTCCTAACAATGGAGGCTCCGAAGTCCGGACTGCCACCGATGGGAAGAAAAAAGTGAGTGAAAGTTTGCAAGCTCGGGGGGGGGGGGAAAGAGAGTCGTGGCAGAGAAGATATTTGACTGACAATAGACTGATTTCAGGCTGTTAAATACTGTGCGAATGCCAGCTGTGAGCTCCAAGAGAAAGCGGCTACAAAAGAATTGGTCTAGTGAATGTGAAAGAGCTTGGCAGGCAGAAGAGAGTCGGAAATAAAGAAGTAAAGAGAATTTTGGAAGTCTGAAGACCAGCACGGGGGGCGATTAAAAAGACTCTATTATCACTAACATTTGGATTGAAGCTATTAAATCGGATCCAGAAGCAGAATGAAGCCGATCGGGGGGAAAGACAGAGCAACGCCACAGGCAGTATCCAGAACGCTGAAGTGATTACAACAAAGTAACAGATCTAACTGTCTGAAGGGACACAATCTAATCTATAAACTCTGGGAAAATTGAGAACAGGTCCTAGCAGAGGAGACAGTTCCTTTTCTATTCGAAGGAGATCAGAACAATTGATTTAAAGAACATTAAAATATAAGTAAAAGAGGAAGTCTTTAAACGAGTGGGAACATTGCTTACTGGCAGCTGTTACTCAGCAAATCTTCATTTGCCATTTCCGGTGTGCTCAAGTGGAAGCTTCCAAAGTGAAAAGCGGAAACAAAAACTCTTGTCTTTGGAATTTTCTTTTTCTTTTCCTCTACCCTTTTCTGTGTGTACATACTTACTAAAATAGCCTCTCTTCTTTCTTACTTGTTGATGGTATGCTATGTTGAAATATGCTTGTTTTTTTTTTCCTCTGATTTCCTCTTGATAAATATGTACATTTAGTAATGAAATATTAGAGTGTTAAAATATTGGATTAATTAATTTAGTTAAGTTATTATTAATAGAGATTGTTATAATTTGAATGGGAATATAGGGGAGACAGTAAGAATATTAAGCATTAGTTATTTAACAAGCTTAGAGCTCTCTAGACTAATATTATATTTCATTGTGTGGGTTTATCTGTGAATGTAATATATTTTGTAGTTAAGGTTACTTTATATTGAAGTCAAACTACAGAAAAATATATACACTTTACTAATTAGTTAAGAATATAGCTACTTAATAGATTGATAGATCTTGGTCAATTTTAGTTACAGAACTAAGAATACTGAATGCCAATTTGGAATAATATATTTAGTATTGTACAACAACAAAAACAAATTTTAAAGGAAATGACTACTACAACTACCACTGCTTTGAAATCTGGTAGGAAGGTTAATCCCACAATAATGACCACTTTGGCAACAACTTCACCCATGGCACAAAAAACAATAGAGGAAACACTACCAACAGAGAAGTCAACTAGCATCTCGAGTGCGAATATCCAAGCAATGTTCCTAACTTTACAGGACTCATTGACAAGATTGCAAGAAACAATGATTAAAAACCACAGTGAAACAAGGGCAGATATCAATGAATTGAAGGAAGAAATGGGGAAACTAAAGACAGAAATGAAAGCGGACATTTCCAAAGTAGAGGATAAAGTGGGGGTGTTGCAGCAGGCCTTGGAGAAAAACGAAGTTATAATAAAAGAAGTAGAGAAAAGAACCGAACGAACAGAAAGGGAATTAGAAAGGGTGGATGAAGATCTCAAAAGCATGAGCAAAGAAATGGAGGACTCCCTTGTCCTCCTAGAAATGGACAAGGCAGCAACTTACCTAAGATTCCAAAATGTGGCAGAATCAAAAGAAGAAGACCTGGAATACTTGATGGCAGAAATACTGGCCGGTTTATTGAAGATGGATAAAGATGAAATTCAAAAAGAGTTTGATGAAGTCTACCAGGTCAATACAAACTATGCAAGATGCCACAAATGTTCCAGGGAAGTACATATACGATTCACTAGAAGATGTGTTCAAGACATGATATATAGAACCTCAAGAGATAAAACAATAACCTACAAAGAGAAAGAAATTGTGATTCTTAAACAGATACCGAGGAGAATAAGGGAACAAAGGCGTGACTATAAATTTCTGGCAGCATATTTAAATAAAAAAAGAATCACATTTAAATGGCTTATTCCAGAAGGAATGTTAGTGTCGTGGAAAGAGAGGAAAATCAAAATAGATACTATGGAAAAAGCCCAGGATTTTTACGAACGGATGGTGGGCCCACAGGAGCAAAGTAGTAGAGAGAAATTGGATACAAAGTTTCAAGAAGAATACAGTGGACATAAAAATAGAACTGGAACGGTAGGAAACCAAGAAAATACCTATCCACAACAAAAGACAGAAGGAACTACATCAATACAAGTGCAAGAAGAGAGAGGAATTGTTACACGACAAAGAGCAAAACAAAACTAAATAGATGGGAGAAGAAAAAAAATTACTATCAATAAACATAAATGGTTTAAATTCAACAATTAAGAGAAAAAGGATATTATCTAAATTAATTAAACATAATGCAGATATAACGTGCCTGCAAGAAACTCATATAAAGAAGAAGGATGAAAAATATTTAGAATGCCCGAAATTAGGAAAGTTATTTACCACACCAGCAGATGAGGAGAAAAAGAAGGGAATCGCAGTATATGTGAAAGAGGATTTGAAATCTGAGCTAATATGGTCGGACTTAGAAGGAAGGACTCTGGGTTTGCAGATCTGGATTAATGATATTCCAATTCTTTTAGTAGTAATATATGCCCCAAATGGAGACCAAAAAGAGTTTTTTAAACACCTATATGGAAAATTGGTTGAATTGCAAAAAAGAAATATTTGTATGGTAGGGGACTTCAACTCCATTGCTGATTTCCAAAATGATCACAGTAATGCCGGGAAGAATAAAAAGGGGAAGAGAGAGCTCCCCAAGATTTGTAGGGAAATGATGAAAGAGCTAAACCTGACAGATATATGGAGAAGATTACATCCTGAAAAAAGACAATTTACATTTTATTCAAATCCCCACCAAACATGGACACGGATTGATATGGCATGGATGAGTGGGGAGATAGCAAACGAGAAAAAAGAAGTGGAAATTTTGCCTAATGAATGGGCAGACCATAATCCAATACAGGTAATATGGAAGGGCAGGGCAAAACCAAAGGAAAGATGGACCTTAAACACTCAATTAATAAGAGAGAAAGAATACATTAATAAATTAAAGGAGGAATTGAATTTTTTTATTAAAGAAAATGATAATGGAGAAACCATGAAACAAAATGTCTGGGATACGATGAAGGCGGTTATAAGAGGCACAACAATCTCTTATAATGCCAAGAGAAACAAGGAAAAATATTCCCAACAAAACAAATTACAATAAAGAATTAAGGAGCTAGAAACCCTTCTACAAAATAACCCAAAAGAATCCAAACTGCAAAATCAGATAAGTATAGTCAAACACAAACTGAATTTAATTGATCAAGAGAAAATGACTATGAATTTGAACTTAACCAGACAAATCTATTTTGAACATGCCAACAAGCCAGGAAGATGGCTATCTTATAAATTGAAAAAAAAGAAAGAGAAGAGATTGATATACCAGTTAATAGATAGCAAAGGAGATACATACCAGGAAATAGAACAGAAAAAAGAAATCATTCATAAATACTTTGAAGATTTATACAAAAGAGAGGATGTCAGTGAAGATAGAATAAGGAATTATCTAGATGAAGTAAAGGATAAGGCAATTGGGGAAGAAATGGCTGAACTATTAAATAAAGACATTACTGAATCGGAATTGAAATCAGCAATAGAGAGCCAGAAAAATAATAAAACCCGGGCCCAGACGGGATCCCAGGGGAGCTGTACAAGGCAATAGCAGATCAAATCGGACCACTTATGGTGGAAGTTTTTAATGACATTTTACTAGCAGCCAGGATGCCGGACTCATGGAGGGGGGCACTGATTTCGCTGATCCCGAAGGAGGATACAGATCCCAGATATATAAACAATTACAGGCCGATTTCACTCCTAAATACTGATTATAAAATATTCACTTCTATTATAGCAAACAGATTAAAAAGATTGCTAAACTTGTATATACATGAAGATCAAAACGGATTCCTTCCAACTAGGCAAATAAAGAATAATGTAAGAATAGTATTAGACGTACTAGAATTTTATGAAGCCCATCCAGAGAGACAAGTAGCACTCATGTTCCTAGATGCAGAAAAAGCTTTCGATAATTTGAATTGGCAATTTTTAATTCAAAAAATTTATAATTTGAATCTGGGTACCAAATTTGAAAATATTATAACAACTATATATGATACACAACAAGCTAATATAATAGTGAATGGGGAATGCACCCCAATAAAGATAGAAAAAGGAGTGAGACAGGGTTGCCCACTCTCTCCCCTGCTCTTCATATTAGCATTAGAGACATTATTAACACGAATTAGGTGGAATTCAGATATAAAGGGATTAACAGTTAAGAAAGAGGAATATAAATTGCAAGCGTTTATGCGGCGACATGATTTTCTTCCTTGAAGAACCAAAAGACAGGAGACCAAAATTGATGAGTGAATTAGAGAAATTTGGAGCAGTAGCGGGACTTAAAATAAACAAAAAAACCAAATTAATGACCAAAAACCTAACAGAAAAACAGAAAATAGAACTAGAAGAAATAATGCATATACAAGTGACAAAGAAAGTGAAATACTTAGGAATTTGGCTAACCCCACACTGTAAGACACTTAAAGAAAACAATTATGATAAACTGATACACCAGGTAAAGAAAGATTTAGAATCGTGGGGAAACTTCAAATTTCACTACTAGGCCGAATTGCTACTATTAAAATGAACATTCTCCTAAATTCTTGTACCTATTCCAAACGATCCCAATTAAATTACATAAAAGTTTTTGAAGAACTCAATAGAACAACCCTGAAATTTATTTGGCAAGGAAAAAACCAGAATAAATGTAAAAGCAATGCAGGATATGAAGAGCAGGGGAGGGTTAGCATTTCCAAACTGGGAGTTATACCATATGGCCACCTCATTAGTTTGGTTGAAGGATTGGGTGAATTTAACCAATAAAGAATACTATTTCTAGAAGGCCATGATTTACAAAGGGGTGGCACGCCTTTCTATGGGACGTAGGGAAAACCAGTCAAAAATATTTCCATAGACATTTAATTAGAGACGCACTATTAACAATTTGGAGGAAAATAAGGAAAAAACATTATACAAAAGTACCAGTATGGATTTCAACAATGGAGGCAATGATTCACCCAAACAATTTGGAGCTTACCAAAATGATTAAATACAAAGACTTATTAGACCCACAAGGAAATTTGAAACCGAGGCTGGATCTTCAAGAGCAAGGACATAAAATTGATCAATGGGTTTACCTTCAGATTCAAAGCAGATATAAACAAGACAAAAAAGAATTCGGAATTAATAACAAACTGCAACAGTGTTAGGTATAACATTGATACCAAATATGGTTTGGGTGAATAAATATATAAAACTTAGATATCATGGTTTAAGTGCTTATCACTTTAAGCACAATGCTGCAGGCAATTTGCCAATTAAGGGTGCGGTTACAAGTTACAATATAAGGAAGCATTAGAAGCTGGAAAGCTTACTGCAACTAACTGTGTCTTACTGCGACTAACTGTGATTACTGACTGTGAGTGCCTGTGACTGAACTGTTCTTGTTTGCTACTGTTTGCTGATTTACTGCGTAATTCTACTGTTCTACTGTTTGAACGTCTTGTTGAATATCCAGCGTTTGTTTCTCTGGAGAGTGAAACCGGAGGAGGAGAAGATATCTTTATCGGCTGATAAAGATATTGCAAGGACTCTTAACTTGGACTATACTAGTGAGTCTTACTGGATGGAAATACTGTGAATGACTTAATGGACTGAATGACAATGCTTTAAACTCTAATTGGATTAAATACTATTTAAACTACAAACAGTGTTTGTGTTCAGTGTGTGTATACTCTGGGGCCCTTCCACTCTCGTTTGGCTGCCTGGCTTGACTACTGCTGCAATACTCTGCTAGGGGTTAATCCCCAAACACTAACAAACAGTTAGATAAAATTTTATTAGGATCAAATAAAAAAAAAACATAACAAAATTTTATAACTACTTATTAGAAACTAGAAGAAGAAATCGTAAAAGGAAATATGATTGCTTGGAGTAAGAACGTGGGGCGCAGCATCACATTAGCGGAATGGGAGAAAGTTTGGGGCAGAAACAATAAGATTACCAAATCGGCAGCATACAAGGAAAATCTTTATAAAATGTTTTATAGATGGCATCTCCCCCTTCGAGGTTAGCGAAGATGCACCCCAACATGAGTCCGCATTGCTAGAAGTGTAGGAAAAAAGAAGGAACCTTTTTCCATATGTGGTGGTCTTGTGCAGAAACCCAAAAGTATTGGAAGAAAATCAAAACTTGGTTGGAAGAAATCACCAAAGAGCAGATCGAATACAAACCAGAGTCCTTCCTACTAGGATTTTTGATAAGCAAATTTCCAAAAAAACCAAATACATAACAATACACATTTTAACAGCGGCCAGATTAGCCTTAGCTCAACACTGGAAACAACATCAAATTCCATCAGAAGAAATGATTATTGAAAAAATCTCAAAATGCACAGAAATGGATAAATTGACTTTGGCGCTAAAAAACAAAGACACTTCACTATACTATGATAGCTGGAATTGTTGGTATAATTGGATTGACCAAAGATAAATAATATATTATAAGGCATAAAAAGAAAAGTATCAATACATAATAGCGAGGAAGTAGCGATATAAGTTAAAAACAGGTGTAGTTATATGACACAAGTTAAGGTGATGAAAACAAAAGAAGATCTTGCAAACTGTTAAAATAAGAATACTTTTAATCCTGTAACCTCTTTCTTTCTTTCTTTTCTCAAAATTCTTTCCCTCTCTTCCTCTTCTTTCTTCTTTCTTTTTCTTTCTTTCTTTTGCTTATTTGTGTATGTATTGTGACTGGTTTTAATTGTAAAAATTAATAAACTATATTTAAAAAAAAAAAAAAATAGGATTTTGTACAAAAATGAAAGAAAAGGCCAGATTTAAAGTAGTAGTAACCACTATTCTAGGATCCTTGGGTAAAGAATACAACAAGTTTCCCACATATTGAGAAAAGGCTATCTGATATGATTCTGAAATCATCATCAAATGCTCATGTTCAACTTTTGTATCAGTAAGCTATGCTAATGAGATCCTGTCCTGTAAGATGTAAGGCTCATTTACAACCTTTAATAATCAAATCCTCTAATGCTGATTGATAAGGATAAATGATTCTAGGCAGAGTAGCTGACAAATTAATCCATTCATGAATGTTGACTGCTTGTGGAGAGTCATTAGAATAAAGACATCCCGTGGGTAAGGGTGCAGTGGGAAGAATAGCTAAACAAAGTCCTATTGTTAAGGATGTTATCCTGTCCACATATCGATGCTTAAACTTATACAATATTTCTTGAAGGCATGTTCTTTGAAGATCAGTTAATACAACTAGATCTCCTGGTGATTGTGCTCCCTTCAAAGACTGAAATAAGGGGCAACATATCACCAGTTGTAATGTAGAAGAGATGGGCGTGCCCAATTAATAATGCCAAGTAATTTTTGCCATTGTACTAAAGTATATGATTTCTGTACTTGTAATTCAGGAAGAATTGGAATGGAGAAATTGTGCAACATTCTATATCCTAAGTAGGTATAAGGTTCTACCTTTTAAATTTTGTCTGAGGCTATATACAATCCCTGTTGTGCCACAATATCCATTAACTCTTTTAACAATTTAGATTCATCAAAATCTGGGGCTGCTATCAATATATCATCCATATAATGATAGACTAAATAGGAAGGAAATTTATTCTAAAAGGATTGAAGAGCATTATCCACGAAATATTGACAAAGTGTGGGGAATTAAGCATTCCCTGAGGCAACACTTGCCAATGATATTGTTTTGTGGGCATGCTATTATTAAAAACTTCTCTTAAATCATGAAGGAAATGTCATTTCCCATTTTTCTTTTTATAACAAAAACAGGAGTATTCCAAGACTAGCAGAAGGTTCTATATGACCAGCAGCCAATTGTTCTTGAACCAATTGTTGTAAAGCAGCAAGTTTTTCCCTTGATAATGGTCATTGTTCCACCCAAACCAGCGTAGAACAGAGCCATTTAAGAGGAAGAGCCATAATCAAGAATCAAATTGACATTAAGAAGAGAAAGGATATTACGGCCCCAAATATTAGTATGAATATCTAGAATGTATGGTTGTAGGAAAAAAAGCTTACCAACAAATTTTGTAACATTAATTTCTTGAACACTCTGCCAAGCAGCTGTAGAACCTCCTATTCCCCACAATGAAGAAACTGTCATTTTGCCACTGTACTAGCCAATGTAAAGAGGAGATGACAGTAACATCGGCTCCAGTATCCAATAACCCTTGAAATGGTTTGTTTATTTAGGAAGAGTGTTAACAAAGGATGAGAGGAGTTCAGCTGATGAAGTAAGCCTACAGATAAAAGTCAATCCAAATCTTGTATCCACACGATTACCTATACCAGGAGATGGATTTTCATATAGAAGAAGAAACAATTGAACAACAGAAGAATTACAAGGAAGAACTTGAGGAAGATTCACCCAAATCTGAATCATGAGGATACCAATGTAATCTGAATCTATTACCTCAGGCACAACAAAACAGCCCTTTTTGTGTGCAGAAGAACGAGGCAAAATTAAGCCAACTAATCCTGAAGGAAGAGGTCCTTTAAATTGAGATGGAACTATTTTAACTTCAAGGAAATTTAAACTCAATTTCCTCTTGAGTGATTAAATCAATTCCAGCGCTACTAGCTGTGGCTGTGGGGGAGTGAGAGAGACTGCTGGAGGAGTCAGGTAATATTTGCTTCCAATCTTCAGGAATCATTGTATAACCATTTTTATTCCTTCTACAAGTCCTCTTGTAAAATTACCACTAATCCCATAGTCTGTAACTTCCTTTTTTAACTCTCCTAAGATCTGATAAGGCAGACCCTCCCATTCTGCTACTTGCAGTCCAAGTTGTGGCCCCTACCAGGATGATGTTGTACTGGACAAACAGACAGTAATTCTGCAAGTTCTATTCCTGAGACAGAGGCATCTTTTTTACAGTCCTCAACCATTTTCTGAAAAGAAGACTGAACAATAGAGTCAGGAGGCTTTTGCCCTGTATCTGCAAAAGCTGAGGGAATGGAAGACATATATTCAGGTGAAGAAGGAGGATAAATGACAGCATTAGTGTAACGTGAAGGTGGAGGTGTTAAAGAGAAAGTTCATTGTGACCAAATGTTTCAATTGCATGCCTCACCTGCAAAACTTCTATTTTTGCTCTAGGTTCAGTATGCAATGTTTTTCCCTAAACGTTCCCAATCAGTTAATTTTAAGACCCCTCTTCTGGATACCATAAGCACTGAGCTGCAATCTCCGGGACCAGCCTTAAGAGAATTTTTCTATGGTACCTAATATTATTTTCTTCAACAAATAGCCTAATTCATCTACATGCTTCCTTTGTTCCTCAGAAAGCGAAGACCCCATACTTACAGAAACCGAAAAAGGTTGAAGAAACCACAAAGGTTGAAGGTACACCAAATCCTTGCCGGAAGAAGTAAGAGGTCCCTGTTCAGGTGCCACTTGTTGTAATGACGAGGCAGTCGAAATGTTTGATCATGATCAAATGAATCATGATGAACTTTATTGGAGTCTAGTCTTGCATTTATACACATTTTTAGTAATCCTCTAACATTGGTTCACTTTAGTTATTGCTTAACTTTCATTACTGTTTAGCATAGTAATTAACACAATTAACTATCTCTAGTTAAAAGTCTAATAAATGTTTAATTCCTCTCTCTAATCCTCCTTTACATTAATGACTTTGTTTGCCCGAGTTGTATTTGCTTTGCAAACATTCATTACCTGAGTTTGCCATCAGACAGGAACATTCCTGCAATTACAACTCTACACCTTATGTTTTGTATCTATTGTGTGATCTTCTATTGTTTTGGTCAAAGCTGAAGTAGTCATTGATGGGTAGGAGATTGTAGCAGATAATTTTATGTACTACGCTTAGGTCAGATTGAAGGTGGCGTAATTCTAAATTGTCTAAGCCCAAACTTTTCAAGTCTGGTGGTATAATATATTCTGTTGCAAGAAGAATAGTTCCATGTCTAGCAAATGTTTGCGTGCTCTAGTTAAGCGGTACAATATTACCAGAGAAGAAGCTATGCAAGATTAGGTTAACATCTCACAATACTTCTTTGGCAATATTGTTACAGTGGGCTCTGGCACTTACAACATTTCCTGTAGGGTTTTAATTTTGGACCTCAATCGTTCATACTGGATAAATCTTTAAATTTGCTTACTTCCCATTGGTTTTCCAAAGTTTGCCATGACAATAATGACAATTAGCAGGTTCTGTGGGCGTGGCCTATTTTATGGGTGTGGCCTAGGGGTCATGTGACTGTGTGGGTGTGGCTAATTATGTATGGGCATGGCTTGGTGGTCATGTGACTGGCTGGGTGTGACTTGGTGGTCATGTGACTATCTGGGCATGGCTTGCGGTCATGTGACTGGCTCAGAGATGGTATTCAGCAGGTTCTGTGCAGTTCTGGAGAACTGGTAGCGGAAATTTTGAGAAGTTTGGAGGATTGGTAGAGGAAAATTTGAGAATACTACCTCTGACTGGCCATACCCCATCTATTCTCTGCCTCCTGAGTCCCAGCTGATCAGCTGGGTCTTCTTTGTTGCCCTGCACAGGAAAAAGAAGCTGGAAGCATGTTAGTGGAGTGGGAAGGGAATGGGGATTTTGCAGTAAACTTACCCTGGGGTGGGAATGAATTTTGCAGTATATCCTTCCTGAATTGGGGTGGGAATGGAGGTTTTACAGTATCCTCCCTTGCCATGCCTACCAAGCCATCTAATGATCTAAGTGCTAGAGCCCACTGCAACTACATGTAGCCAAAGGCATTAAGAGTTGTTAACCTAATCCTCGTAGCTTTTCTCTGGTAATATCACACTACTAACCAGAGCATACAAAACATTGCTAGACCAATACTCAAATACAGTTCATCAGTCTGAAACCCACATTACGTATCTGATATTAGCACAATTGAGAAAGTCCAGAAATATTTCACAAGAAGAGTTCTCCACTCCTCTACTCGTTGTAGAATACCTTATGCCACCAGACTTGAAATTCTAGAACTAGAAAACCTTGAATTACGCCGTCTTGGTCTGATTTAAGCATGGTATATAAAATCATACATTGCAATGTCCTACCTGTCAATGAATACTTCAGCTTCAACCATAACAACACAAGAGCACACAATAGATACAAACTCAAAGTTAACCGCACCAAACTTGATTGCAGGAAATACGACTTCAGCAATAGAGTGGTCAATGTCTGGAATACTCTACCCGACTCTGTAGTTTCCAGGGTGATTGAGGGACTCTCGCAAGAGTGATTGCAAAGCTAAAAGAAAAAGAACACAAGACGAAGATTTCTTTAGGTGAGACAGCGCATTGCTTGAGGCAGATGGGATTACCTCATTTGAGCCTAAGACAGATGGAATGTTTAGGCTGGCTAGCTTGCTCTACGCTGTGCTCTTTTATTATGCTGAAAAGAGGGGGTGAGGGGGTTTACAGAAAGACAAAGAAGTTACAAAGTTTATCTTTTAGACCAGGCTACAAGTGATACAAATAACGAACTTCTTGGCTGTTATTGATTAATAGTTTTCCGGTAAACATGTCTTTACAGAATACACATCTTATCTGACACAGACCTCTGTGTTAATCTTATCAATTTAGCTTCTTCCTGTCAGTTATTTTCCTGTCAGTTTAGTGAACTTTGCTCTGAGAGGTATACGTGCTTAGCAAGATTTTTCTTATGGAAAAATATTGAGACAGAATCGCCACATTGGGTACTGTAATATTATTGGGAAAAGCATTGATTGGATGGAGGTCTATTAGACAGAAACATCTAAGTTTGTCAACAATGGAGGCTGAACTCTCATGTTTATCTTTATTATGGACAGATTTAGTTTTGTATAAGCAATTATTAATTGATATGGGAATTGATGTAACAGATTCTATTGTTGTTTATGAAGATAACCAATCAGCAATACAGATGGCTTCAAATATTGCTGTTAAGACAAGAACGAAACACAGAGATTTAAGATATATAAATGTGAGACAATGTGTGCAAAGTAAAATGATTAAGCTAGAATAATGTATGTCAGAAAACAATATAGCAGATCATTTTACAAAGGCCTAATAGCATAGGCTCTATAAAGCATAAGGCTAGCTGTAAAAATTATGGACTTAGAATGTAAGGTTGTATATATTGTCCTACACAAAAGGGGAGAATGTTAGGAATGTAAGTAATCTAACAGATATTTGGAATGGAAATATATAAACCAGGATAGACATTTTAATAATGCCTCTTTAAGAGAATCCTAAAAGTGTAATTCTCAAATGGCCATAACATGCTGCCAAAAACCTGGGTTGTTTAGTGTTAGTCTCAGAAGAGAGTGTGAGTGAATCTCTGTTTTCTTCTGTTGGAGAATATTGCCGTTCTTCCTAATTGATTGATATTCCTGGATTTGATGGATGTCTGATACTGAACTGTTTTTGATACTGGACTTTGTTATTGGATTATCCCTGGACTAAAAACTGACTGATCTTACCTGTGAATGATTTTGGACTGCTTATTTTGAACTTTGTTTAAAACCTTTATTGGAAGTAAAAACCAACATTTACTGTACAGTGTAGCTGTGTGTATTATTCAAACACTACTCTCAAATACGTCTCCCTGTATGCCCTCATTCCCCTAACGGGGAATTACCTCAACACTATAAATTAAATCCAAAATTTCAGCTCAGTATAAGTACATGGTGGTAATATTGGGCTTTTGTACTTTAATATTTCAGGCTAAGGAGGCTGCATAGATATGATTTTTAAAAAATTCTTATAACAGTGTGTTCACTTGTACCTTTGGTCTAAATGACCTCTTTTAATGTTGAAGGAAAAAAGATCTAGTCACTGAGAGAAATACACCCAGGTAAGGAAAGGTGTGAACTTGCTCTATCAGTTCATCAGACTTCAGAGGATAATTAGGACTGCAGAAAAAACAATTACTACCAACCTGCCTTCCATGGAGGACCTGTATACTGCATGAGTCAAAAAGAGGGCTGTGAAAATATTTACACACCCCACACATCCTGGACATAAACTGTTTTAACTCCTTCCCTCAAAATGACTCTATAGAGCACTGCACTCCAGAACAACCAGACACAATAATAGTTTTTTCCCAAAATCCATCACTTTACTAACCGAATAATTCCCTCAACACTGTCCAACTATTTACAAAATCTACAGTACTATTACTGTTAGTCTCCTCATCACTCCTTATCACCTATCTCCTCCCATGTGTGACTGTATGACTGTAAATTTGTTGCTTGTATCCTTACGATTTATATTGACTGTTTCCCAGTATGATTTGATTGCTTATTGTACCCTTTGACTATCATTAAGTGTTCTAACTGATGATTCTTGGCTCTTGACGAATGTATCTTTTCTTTTATGTACACTGAGAGCATTTGCAACAAGACAATTCCTTGTGTGTCAAATCAGACTTGGCCAATAAAAGAATTCTATTCTATTCTGTTCTGTTCTATTCTATTATATTCTGTTCTGTTCTGTTCTGTTCTATTCTATTCCTATTCCAATTCCTATTCTCTTTCTTTTCCTCTTCCTCTTCCTTTTCCTCTTCCTCTTCTTCTATTCTATTCTATTCTATTCTATTCTATTCTATTCTATTCTATTCTATTCTATTCTATTCTATTCTATTCATCATCGAATAGCCCTATATGGCAATATGTCATTTCCCAAAGACCAGAAATTTTGACATTGACTTATCAGTAATCAGATAATTCTTATAAGAGTCTAGTTTTCTTAACAATACATGAAACTCAAATGTACATGGGCAGCATACTTTTCTTACCATTTGGTAATGATCAGTCCTGCCTCTCATTGCTCCATTCATCCTAAAAGGGGGGTCCCCAACCTATGTGCCACGACCCATTAGTGGGCCATGAGGGGTTTGCAATTGGGTCATGAAAATGGCCGGCAAGTGCATATGTGCACACACTCATCCTCACATGTGTGAGTAAAGGGAAAGCACATGCACACATGCTGTATCCTATCTCTTTATGAACCATCTCCTCTGCCCTCCCAATCTTGAAAGCTGAAAACATTGGGGAACTCAATGTTCCCCTAAACACACTCTCAATCAAATGAATGAAGAACATGGAATAATTGAGATAGAAGGGATTTTTGAGGTCTTCTAGTCCAACTCTCTGCTCACAGAGCAGATCATATACCATTTCAGACAAAATGAACCTTAAAGGTCTTCCAGTCCAACCCTCTGCTGAGGCAGGAAACCCTATATCATTTCAGACAAATGGTTGTCCACTATTTTCTTTAAAAAAAATACCGGTGTTGGAGCATTTACAACTTCTGGAGGCCAGTTATGGGAGAATTCAAGTCAATACAATTGTCAATAGTGGATCGCATCTGCCTAAAGACTGCTGGTTCTTCTACAAGGAATGCACTTTTCATCTACCATTCTCAACTCTCTTCAATGGGAAGCTGGCATGTATTTAAGCCTAGATAGATAGATAGATAGATAGATAGATAGATAGATAGATAGATAGATAGATAGATAGATAGAGATATGATATAGAGATAGATAGATACTCTGAGATGTATTTAAGCCTAGAAATATAGATAGATAGATAGATAGATAGATAGATAGATAGATAGATAGATAGATAGATAGATAGATAGATAGATAGATAGAAATAGTGGATTGCATCTGCCTAAAGACTGCTGGTTCTTCTACAGGGAATGCACTTTTCATCTACCATTCTCAACTCTCTTCAATGGAAGCTGGCATGTATTTAGCCTAGATAGATAGATAGATAGATAGATAGATAGATAGATAGATAGATAGATAGATAGATAGATATAGATATGATATAGAGATAGATAGATAAATATATAGATATGTTATAGAGATAGAGATAGATAGAAAGGTATATAGGTAGACAGAGATAGAGATAGATATGGTTATAAACTCAAATAGGCATGGAAGAACCTGCAAATAGAGGGCCCCACCTGTTCAGATATTTTTATATCAATCTCCAGCCATGAAACCTACAATGGATATAGTGAAAAGCAGCTTTTGAATTCTATAATGAAGATATGGTTTAATCTGTCATCAAACACTACACCCCATTCACTTTGCT
This sequence comes from Notechis scutatus, assembly GCF_049901735.1. Lineage (NCBI taxonomy): Eukaryota > Metazoa > Chordata > Lepidosauria > Squamata > Elapidae > Notechis > Notechis scutatus. The sequence goes on along the minus strand of NW_028263111.1, from coordinate 246,371 downwards.
AGATAGGGGAACACAAAAACAAACCTGTGGAAATTTGTAGGCATCTGCTAAAGTTGACATCTGGATGGAGATGTCTCTGTGAGCTTTATCAACAAGTGCCAAAAGGTTGTCTTTCCTTCCACAGCTGTAGTTGGGAACATTGGCTTCTCCAGTAGACAGCATGTCCAACAAGGCATCTGAAGTGCCGAGGTTGTTATCATAGTTCTCATGGATGTTGCAGCCAAGTGTGAGATTGTGCGTGGGCTGATAATTTTTATTAAAAACTTCAATATTGAAAATCACACGTAGTATGGATTTCTTTAGATGAGAGGAACTAGTGTAAAACCATGCTTATATTAGTATTAACAGCAACAGCAGCAACAATAAAATACTTTTTCTCTATTTAATCCATTTTTTCTCCACAAGCTAACTAAATCTTAAGCTATTATTGATCCAAAACCAGAGGCAAATGATAATCACTCATCATCCTTTAATGTTGTGAGTGTGGAGAAGATAGAATGGATATAGTTTTCCAAAAGGGTTATAAATCAGAAATACACCATTATTTGTAGAAGTTTGATTTGAACCTCTCCCAGAAAATAAGACAAAAGAGATAGAGACTGTGGAAATCAAAAGGGTTCAAGAAATTAGTCAGGTCCTGCAATATAAAAATGAGTAAAATAAGATGAAGGAGAAAGAAGAGTGTTAGAGCTGCAAATGGAGGGAATGAAACTCCATCACAATGAATGACTTACAACTGAATCTGCCTAGAAGGAGCCCTGTTGAAAGGTAATGTTGCATGTGCTATTGTTGATAGAGAGATGACTACACCAATGAGAAGATCGCCTGGCTTATAATAGCTCCATGGCTTTTTTCCATCCTGGCTGTCCAAACTCAGTGGGCACTTCATTCTCAGCTTCCCGGAGACTGGCTGGCACATCAGTAGAAGCAAAAGCAAAAGCAGGAGGTCCATAATTCCTGGGGCTGAATCAATCTCCTTCCTATACTTAAAGAAGAATTAGCAGAATTCAAAGCACTCTCACAGGATAGAATATCCTCTGGCTTTCCTGATTCAAACAGACAAGATTCATCTGGAAGAGATAAAACGTACATTCAAGAGCACAGCTCCCGCCTGTCCTGTAATTTGAGCCACAAAGGGCGTAACCTGTAGTATTTATTCTTTTATAATGCAAGGTCGCTTCCATGTTGCTTCAGTCTCATGTTTACATCAAAAGCAGACACTGGAGAAGTAGAAGAAGAGGTCTCAAGGCATGTAAGGTGACAATTACAGTGAGAAGAAACTTGTCCTCTTGGGACCCTGAACTTCTTCCATCTAATGAGGAGTAGGCAGAAAAAGGGACTTTGGTGAAAAACCACAGATACACCCATTGGTGCACTGTCCTGTAGTGGTCATAGTCTTTCCTTTTAGGATATGTGCATAAAGTCATGCTTGGAGCAAGATACTTCAAGAGCCAGGAAAGTGACTTATGCTGTCCTTCAATGGAATCTCTTGCTTCCAGAGATTGCTAGGGAAGGTCATTTAGAGCTGTGGAATTTGGTGCTACTCTCGGTTGGTGACAATTAACTCTAGTGCTGTCTGTGCTCTAATGCCATGGAAGCAATCAGTATCCTTGAACCGAGTCTAATGTTAGAATAACAGTTTAACACATTTGGAAGAAACTTTATAGGTTTTCTAGTCCAACCCCTTGCTCAAGCAGGAGACCCTATACCATTTCAAGCAAATAGCTGTCTAGTCCATCTGTTGGTGATGCTGTCTATAACACATTTTTCTAGTTTACCAAGGAGCAGGTTGTGGTGTATTTTTTCAGATACCTTACTGAAATCCCAGAATACCATGTCCACAGCTGATCCACTAATTTAATCACTTTGTCTTTATGACAAAGAGTAGGGCTGTATGGGATTTTCTTTTCAATGAGATCTTCATATATTAATCCTAATTAGGGGCTCATTTCATAATTCTTGTAACTGAAGTGAAATTTCATTTGCCATCTGTTCTAGAAACACCAATTGACAAAGCCAACAATCAGAACCTCTCCTACATTCTCCTGGTCACTCTCCTGCTTTCCATCTTGACCTGTTCTATTCTGCTCATTGGCCGACCAAGGAGACTGACTTGCCTCCTCCAACAAACAGCCTTCAGCATTGTCTTCTCAATTGCCATTTCTTCAATCTTGGCCAAAACTATCACAGTGCTGTTAGCTTTCTTGGCCACAAAACCAGGGAACAATATGCAGAGAAGGTTGGGGAAGAATTTGGCCAACTCACTTGTGCTTTCTTGTTCTGGTCTCCAAGTTTTCATCTGCAGCATCTTATTGGGCATTCCCCCCCCCCCATTCCCTGACTTTGACATGCACTCCCAAACTAGAGAGGTCATCCTACAATGCAATGAAGGTTCTGTCACCATGTTTTATATTGCCTTTGGATACATGGACTTTCTGTCTCCTGTCTGCTTCACAGTGGCTTTCCTGGCCAGGAATCTCCCTGGGGCCTTCAATGAAGCCAAGCTGATCTCCTTCAGCATGCTGATCTTCTGTAGTGTCTGGGTATCATTTGTGCCTTCTACCTGAGCACCAAAGGGAGGTACATGGTAACTGTGCGGGTCTTCTCCATTTTAGCATCCAGTGCTGGATTGCTGGCCTGCATTTTCATCCCTAAATGTGACGTTGTTATTTTCAGGTCAGATCTGAATACCAAAGAACATTTGATATTAAAATAATATAGAAAAAATGACTTTTACCAGTCTGTTATTTTTCAAAAATGGCATTTAGTAGTCTCAATTAACAGTTTTTGACCATTTAATATTTATTTATTTAAGTTATAGGCTTCCTGGCTTCCCTAAAGGTATCTTACAATCAATAAAAACACGATGAAACATTAAAACATTTGAAGAATAAATAGTATCACTAAAATTGTTTTACAATTGACAACAGGGGAAAGGGAGAAGGAAATGCACATATTGAACATATTGTCAACTCATAAAACATTCCTATGTCTGTTTTCAAGTTGCCATAAACAAGGGCGGGGGAATCTGAAGGAGCAGTACAGCACTAAAACCAGAAGTACATTCCACCATTATCTTAAAAAGGTTGTAGCTAGGCTACCGGATCTTCTGGTTGTGAAAATCCTTTATTAGAGAATGTGATTTATGATACCTGGGCAGTGCTTTATTGGAGAATCTGATTTATGATACACCCGGGGGGAGGGGCAAAACACGGTCACAGGTGACTGTGAATTATGTATGACAGACTTGGCTTCATTTAGGTTAATGCCAGCATGTTGCTCCTAATAAATCTTTTGAGGTTTTTTTTGAAGCTTGGCTCGAGGCTCATGATTTAATTAGGGCTATCACCAGAACCCTGACACATATATTCCTCCTATTCCTAAAGCTAATCCTATTCCTATTCTTCCATATTTCTAAACATTCCTAAAACAAAATATGAAGTCTTATTTTTCGTCACAATAATGTGGGTAAAATCTCTTTCCAGATGAATGAGTTTTTCCAGTAAGCCAATGGAGACATAAGGAATATGGCCTTGCAGTTCCTAGTGACCTGTGGGAAGTTTTATCAGAATATTCCCATAGCAATTCCTGAATCAGAAGATGAAAATGCTTCTTATAACAAAGACTATTTTTCTTTGCAGATAACAGAAGGGCAAGAAGTAATCTGAAATTTCTTATGTTATTATTTATGTATGTATACCGCATTTTCTCCTTCTGTTTTGCATCATTTTAGTCTCTTTTCTGCAAAGCATAAATATTTATATATTCTTATTAAACAAATGTATAAGGCTACCACGTTCACCTATAGATTCCACTGGGCAGCTTGCAACTTTAACGTTCACAATATTTTAAAAAATCTCATTAAAATCCCATGCCAGTGTAAGTGGCATGTGAGTGTATCCCTTTGTTTATTTCTCTCTATTTTTTTGGACAAGATCAACTCTCAGTATGTCCTGTGTAATAAATGTTGCAGTGAGCCTTGACTGTTTGCTTTGGTTTCAGTGTTTTGATTCCACACAAACTGGTGTCAGAAATGAGATTTACAATTTTTGATCTGTGACCAGGAATTACAATAGGGCATCCTATGTGTTGTGGTGAGTTTGATCACATATCATTTTCTGCTTCAAAAGAAAGGGTACCATATAGGAGTGTGCTTAAGGCAACAATCTAAACGTTTATTTTGGTTGGGAGGTTTCTTAAATGTGTGTGTCCCCTTTTTTAGTCCAGTTCTCAGTTTTTATGTAGAGAGCTCAACTGAGAAATGACTGGAGAAATGACTCAAATAAGGGAAATTGAGTTTGAAGGAGTGGTTGTGTCCCTTCCATGTTGAGCAGAAACTTGGCCCTTTGGCTTTGTTCAAAGTCAAATTTTATCCTGCTGTTTATTTGAAGGAAGTATCCTTAGCTGCTGCTTGGCAGGTAGGGCAATACAAAGCAAACTTCTTTTAGAAAAAGAGAGAGAGCATGTGAAAATGTAAATGTTCATAAATAGGTAGCCCTCCTGAATTAAGAGCAGCCTACCATGTGAATCCAAGGACCAAATAATACTGCAGAGAAAGAAAAGGAAAAGAAAAGAAAAAGCCATCAATGAGTATCTCCAGATCCTGTATGCAGGAAGCAACCATAGGATAAAAGTATATTGATGGGAATTAAGAGTGTCTGGGAGAAAAATCAGTTTTGACTGGGACAATGGAAACCAATGAACTATCCAAGTAACCCAAGGGTCATCTTATAACAGAAAAATGGAAGAGCAAAGTTGGAAGGGACCTTGGAGGTCTTCTAGTCCAATCCCCTCCTTAGGTAGGAAACCCTATATTAATTCAGATAAATGATTGTCCAATCTCTTCTTTAAAGCTTCCATTGTTGGAGCATTCACAACTTCTGGAGGAAAGCTGTTCACTGTCAGGAAATTTCTCCTTAGTTCTAAGTTGCTTCTCTCCTTGATTAATTTTCACCCATTGCTTCTTGTCCTGCCCTCAGATGCTTTGGAGAATAGCTTGACTCCCTCTTCTTTGTGACAGCCCCTGAGATATTGGAACACTGCTATCATGTCTCCCCTAGTACTTCTTTGAATTAAACTAAACATACCCAATTCCAGCAACTGTTCTTTATATGTTTTAGCCTCCAGTCCCCTAATCATCTTTATTGGTTTTCTCTGTACTCTTTCCAGAATCTTGACATATTTTTTTACAGTGTGGAGGCCAAAACTGGATGCAGTATTCCAAGTGTGATCTTATCAAGGCATTATAAATTCCTCTTATACCAAGGGAAGTGGACAAATACACTGGAATCATTTCATGGGAGGATCATATGTGATCATAATTGGGCCGGGGGAAGTCTTAGTACAAATTGAGAAGGTCAAAAGACAATGCCCTACAACCCTTAATTGACAGTCTCCCCCCTTCCCTCCCAACAGGGAAGAAGTGTCCTGTGAAGAAGTGTCCTGTGCCTCTATAGGGCTGTGATAAAACACAGTCAGAAGGAGGATGGTGTTTTTTTCATTGTCAAAGTTCTGACACCAGTATTTTCTCTTTGTGGGTATTTGTCTATTTAGGTTTGTTTGTGCATCTGCATAAAACAAAGTGTCAGGTTGAGAACTTGTTGAGTTTCAACGTGTGAGTTTTCCATCCCTTAATTTAGAGAACAACGCATAGAGAGAAAGAGGGGATGTTCACACAGACTTAAATTTCCATATTCATCCCACCCAAGGCAAAATACTCCTTTCCCTTCTCTTTAGGAAATCTTGTCTCTTCTTTTCAGCCATCTTATCTTAATATAGGATAATCTAATTTGCTATCCTGTCCTTCCCTGGCTGCACTGGTGGGATTTAAAATTTTTAATACTGGTTCTGTGGGCCTGGCTTGGTAGGCGTGGCATGTCTTGGTGGACATTTATTTTTATTTTATTTATTTTATTTGATTTGCCAATTGTTTACAAGATAATAAGTATAAGTGTATACATAGTTGTGAATACATGAAATGGGTACATATAAGAAAAATAAAAGAAGAATAAGAGAAACAAAAGGACAGGGACGGTAGGCACGTTGGTGCGCTTATGCACGCCCCCTACAGACCTCTTAGGAAAGGGGTGAGGTCAATAGTAGACAGTCTAAGGTTAAAGTTTTTGGGGTTTGGGGAAGAAACTACAGAGTCGGGTAGAGTATTCCAGACATTGACCACTCTATTGCTGAAGTCGTATTTCCTGCAATCAAGTTTGGTGCGGTTAACTTTGAGTTTGTATCTATTGTGTGCTCTTGTGTTGTTATGGTTGAAGCTGAAGTATTCATTGACAGGTAGGACATTGCAATGTATGATTTTATATACCATGCTTAAATCAGACCGAAGACGGCGTAATTCAAGGTTTTCTAGTTCTAGAATTTCAAGTCTGGTGGCATAAGGTATTCTACAACGAGTAGAGGAGTGGAGAACTCTTCTTGTGAAATATTTCTGGACTTTCTCAATTGTGCTAATATCAGATACGTAATGTGGGTTTCAGACTGATGAACTGTATTTGAGTATTGGTCTAGCAAATGTTTTGTATGCTCTGGTTAGTAGTGTGATATTACCAGAGAAAAAGCTACGTAGGATTAGGTTAACAACTCTTAATGCCTTTTTGGCTATGTAGTTGCAGTGGGCTCTAGCACTTAGATCATTAGATGGCTTGGTAGGCATGGCAAGGGGAGGATACTGTAAAACCTCCATTCCCACCCCACTCCAGGGGAAGGATATACTGCAAAATTCATTCCCACCCCAGGGTAAGTTTACTGCAAAATCCCCATTCCCTTCCCACTCCACTAACATGCTTTCCAGCTTCTTTTTCCTGTGCAGGGCAACAAAAGAAGACCCAGCTGATCAGCTGGGACTCAGGAGGCAGAGAATAGATGGGGGTATGGCCAGTCAGAGGTAGTATTCTCAAATTTTCCTCTACCAATTCTCCAAACTTCTCAAAATTTCCGCTACCAGTTCTCCAGAACTGCACAGAACCTGCTGAATACCATCTCTGAGCCAGTCACATGACCGCCAAGCCATGCCCAGATAGTCACATGACCACCAAGTCACACCCAGCCAGTCACATGACCACCAAGCCATGCCCACATAATTAGCCACACCCACACAGTCACATGACCCCTAGGCCACACCCATAAAATAGGCCACGCCCACAGAACCTGCTAATTGTCATTATTGTCATGGCAAACTTTGGAAAACCAATGGGAAGTAAGCAAATTTAAAGATTTATCCAGTATGAACGATTGAGGTCCAAAATTAAAACCCTACAGGAAATGTTGTAAGTGCCAGAGCCCACTGTAACAATATTGCCAAAGAAGTATTGTGAGATGTTAACCTAATCTTGCATAGCTTCTTCTCTGGTAATATTGTACCGCTAACTAGAGCACGCAAAACATTTGCTAGACCAATTATTCTTCTTGCAACAGAATATATTATACCACCAGACTTGAAAGTTTGGGCTTAGACAATTTAGAATTACGCCACCTTCAATCTGACCTAAGCGTAGTACATAAAATTATCTGCTACAATCTCCTACCCATCAATGACTACTTCAGCTTTGACCAAAACAATAGAAGATCACACAATAGATACAAACATAAGGTGTAGAGTTGTAATTGCAGGAATGTTCCTGTCTGATGGCAAACCTCAGGTAATGAATGTTTGCAAAGCAAATACAACTCGGGCAAACAAAGTCATTAATGTAAAGGAGGATTAGAGAGAGGAATTAAACATTTATTAGACTTTAACTAGAGATAGTTAATTGTGTTAATTACTATGCTAAACAGTAATGAAAGTTAAGCAATAACTAAAGTGAACCAATGTTAGAGGATTACTAAAAATGTGTATAAATGCAAGACTAGACTCCAATAAAGTTCATCATGATTCATTTGATCATGATCAAACATTTCGACTGCCTCGTCATTACAACAAGTGGCACCTGAACAGGGACCCTCTTACTTCTTCCGGCAAGGATTTGGTGTACCTTCAACCCTTTGTGGTTTCTTCAACCTTTTTCGGTTTCTGTAAGTATGGGGTCTTCGCTTTCTGAGGAACAAAGGAAGCATGTAGATGAATTAGGCTATTTGTTGAAGAAAAATAATATTGAGGTACCATAGAAAAATCTCTTAAGGCTGGTCCCGGAGATTGCAGCTCAGTGCTTATGGTATCCAGAAGAGGGGTCTTTAAAATTAACTGATTGGGAACGTTTAGGGAAAACATTGCATACTGAACCTAGAGCAAAAATAGAAGTTTTGCAGGTGAGGCATGCAATTGAAACATTTGGTCACAATGAACTTTCTCTTTTAACACCTCCACCTTCACGTTACACTAATGCTGTCATTTATCCTCCTTCTTCACCTGAATATATGTCTTCCATTCCCTCAGCTTTTGCAGATACAGGGCAAAAGCCTCCTGACTCTATTGTTCAGTCTTCTTTTCAGAAAATGGTTGAGGACTGTAAAAAAGATGCCTCTGTCTCAGGAATAGAACTTGCAGAATTACTGTCTGTTTGTCCAGTACAATATCATCCTGGTCAGGGGCCACAACTTGGACTGCAAGTAGCAGAATGGGAGGGTCTGCCTTATCAGATCTTAGGAGAGTTAAAAAAGGAAGTTACAGACTATGGGATTAGTGGTAATTTTACAAGAGGACTTGTAGAAGGAATAAAAAATGGTTATACAATGATTCCTGAAGATTGGAAGCAAATATTACCTGACTCCTCCAGCAGTCTCTCTCACTCCCCCACAGCCACAGCTAGTAGCGCTGGAATTGATTTAATCACTCAAGAGGAAATTGAGTTTAAATTTCCCTTGGAAGTTAAAATAGTTCCATCTCAATTTAAAGGACCTCTTCCTTCAGGATTAGTTGGCTTAATTTTGCCTCGTTCTTCTGCACACAAAAAGGGCTGTTTTGTTGTGCCTGAGGTAATAGATTCAGATTACATTGGTATCCTCATGATTCAGATTTGGGTGAATCTTCCTCAAGTTCTTCCTTGTAATTCTTCTGTTGTTCAATTGTTTCTTCTTCTATATGAAAATCCATCTCCTGGTATAGGTAATCGTGTGGATACAAGATTTGGATTGACTTCTTTATCTGTAGGCTTACTTCATCAGCTGAACTCCTCTCATCCTTTGTTAACACTCTTCCTAAATAAACAACCATTTCAAGGGTTATTGGATACTGGAGCCGATGTTACTGTCATCTCCTCTTTACATTGGCTAGTACAGTGGCAAAAATGACAGTTTCTTCATTGTGGGGAATAGGAGGTTCTACAGCTGCTTGGCAGAGTGTTCAAGAAATTAATGTTACAAAATTTGCTGGTAAGCTTTTTTCCTACAACCATACATTCTAGATATTCATACTAATATTTGGGGCCGTAATATCCTTTCTCTTCTTAATGTCAATTTGATTCTTGATTATGGCTCTTCCTCTTAAATGGCTCTGTTCTACGCTGGTTTGGGTGGAACAATGACCATTATCAAGGGAAAAACTTGCTGCTTTACAACAATTGGTTCAAGAACAATTGGCTGCTGGTCATATAGAACCTTCTGCTAGTCTTGGAATACTCCTGTTTTTGTTATAAAAAAGAAAAATGGGAAATGACATTTCCTTCATGATTTAAGAGAAGTTTTTAATAATAGCATGCCCACAAAACAATATCATTGGCAAGTGTTGCCTCAGGGAATGCTTAATTCCCCTACACTTTGTCAATATTTCGTGGATAATGCTCTTCAATCCTTTAGGAATAAATTTCCTTCCTATTTAGTCTATCATTATATGGATGATATATTGATAGCAGCCCCAGATTTTGATGAATCTAAATTGTTAAAAGAGTTAATGGATATTGTGGCACAACAGGGATTGTATATAGCCTCAGACAAAATTTAAAAGGTAGAACCTTACACCTACTTAGGATATAGAATGTTGCACAATTTCTCCATTCCAATTCTTCCTGAATTACAAGTACAGAAATCATATACTTTAGTACAATGGCAAAAATTACTTGGCATTATTAATTGGGCACGCCCATTCTTCTACATTACAACTGGTGATATGTTGCCCTTATTTCAGTCTTTGAAGGGAGCACAATCACCAGGAGATCTAGTTGTATTAACTGATCTTCAAAGAACATGCCTTCAAGAAATATTGTATAAGTTTAAGCATCGATATGTGGACAGGATAACATCCTTAACAATAGGACTTTGTTTAGCTATTCTTCCCACTGCACCCTTACCCACGGGATGTCTTTATTCTAATGACTCTCCACAAGCAGTCAACATTCATGAATGGATTAATTTGTCAGCTACTCTGCCTAGAATCATTTATCCTTATCAATCAGCATTAGAGGATTTGATTATTAAAGGTTGTAAATGAGCCTTACATCTTACAGGACAGGATCTCATTAGCATAGCTTTCACTGATACAAAAGTTGAACATGAGCATTTGATGATGATTTCAGAATCATATCAGATAGCCTTTTCTCAATATGTGGGAAACTTGTTGTATTCTTTACCCAAGGATCCTAGAATAGTGGTTACTACTACTTTAAATCTGGCCTTTTCTTTCATTTTTGTACAAAATCCTATTTTTATTTTTTTTTTAAATATAGTTTATTAATTTTTACAATTAAAACCAGTCACAATACATACACAAATAAGCAAAAGAAAGAAAGAAAAAAAGAAAGAAGAAAGAAGAGGAAGAGAGGGAAAGAATTTTGAGAAAAGAAAGAAAGAAAGAGGTTACAGGATTAAAAGTATTCTTATTTTAACAGTTTGCAAGATCTTCTTTTGTTTTCATCACCTTAACTTGTGTCATATAACTACACCTGTTTTTAACTTATATCGTTACCTCGTTATTATGTATTGATACTTTTCTTTTATGCCTTATAATATATTATTTATCTTTGGTCAATCCAATTATACCAACAATTCCAGCTATCATAGTATAGTGAAGTGTCTTTGTTTTTTAGCGCCAAAGTCAATTTATCCATTTCTGTGCATTTTGAGATTTTTTCAATAATCATTTCTTCTGATGGAATTTGATGTTGTTTCCAGTGTTGAGCGAAGGCTAATCTGGCCGCTGTTAAAATGTGTATTGTTATGTATTTGGTTTTTTTGGAAATTTGCTTATCAAAAATCCCTAGTAGGAAGGACTCTGGTTTGTATTCGATCTGCTCTTTGGTGATTTCTTCCAACCAAGTTTTGATTTTCTTCCAATACTTTTGGGTTTCTGCACAAGACCACCACATATGGAAAAAGGTTCCTTCTTTTTTCCTACACTTCCAGCAATGCGGACTCATGTTGGGGTGCATCTTCGCTAACCTCGAAGGGGGGAGATGCCATCTATAAAACATTTTATAAAGATTTTCCTTGTATGCTGCCGATTTGGTAATCTTATTGTTTCTGCCCCAAACTTTCTCCCATTCCGCTAATGTGATGCTGCGCCCTACGTTCTTACTCCAAGCAATCATATTTCCTTTTACGATTTCTTCTTCTAGTTTCTAATAAGTAGTTATAAAATTTTGTTATGTTTTTTTTTATTTGATCCTAATAAAATTTTATCTAACTGTTTGTTAGTGTTTGGGGATTAACCCCTAGCAGAGTATTGCAGCAGTAGTCAAGCCAGGCAGCCAAACGAGAGTGGAAGGGCCCCAGAGTATACACACACTGAACACAAACACTGTTTGTAGTTTAAATAGTATTTAATCCAATTAGAGTTTAAAGCATTGTCATTCAGTCCATTAAGTCATTCACAGTATTTCCATCCAGTAAGACTCACTAGTATAGTCCAAGTAAAGAGTCCTTGCAATATCTTTATCAGCCGATAAAGATATCTTCTCCTCCTCCGGTTTCACTCTCCAGAGAAACAAACGCTGGATATTCAACAAGACGTTCAAACAGTAGAACAGTAGAATTACGCAGTAAATCAGCAAACAGTAGCAAACAAGAACAGTTCAGTCACAGGCACTCACAGTCAGTAATCACAGTTAGTCGCAGTAAGACACAGTTAGTTGCAGTAAGCTTTCCAGCTTCTAATGCTTCCTTATATTGTAACTTGTAACCGCACCCTTAATTGGCAAATTGCCTGCAGCATTGTGCTTAAAGTGATAAGCACTTAAACCATGATATCTAAGTTTTATATATTTATTCACCCAAACCATATTTGGTATCAATGTTATACCTAACATACTCCCCTTTTGGGTGAAATAAATATATAATACCTTTACAATCTAACCCCATATTTTTTCACAACTCTCCTGGTGCTTACTGGCACCTTGGGCTTTAGTAAAATTATCAGCTAAATTGTCCTCCGACATACAGTACTCTAGCTGAATCATCTTACTTCTTACAGATTGTCTCACGTTTAGGTATCTTAGATCTGTATGCTTGCTCCTTGTTTTTATTCCAATATTTGTGGCCATTTGAATTGCTGCCTGATTATTTTCATGTATAATTATAGGATAATCTACAGTTATACCTATATCAATTAACATTTGTTTATACATTATTAATTCTGTACATAACAGAGATAAACAGGAGAATTCTGCCTCCATAGTAGACAAACTTATATGCTGTTGTCTTATTGACTTCCAGCCTATTAATGTCTTACCCAACATTATGGCTGTTTCTGAAGTCGACTTTCTAGTGTCTCTTTCTGATGCAAAGCTAGCATCTGCATAAGCACTCAGAATTAAATCACCCTTTGGTTCTAAATACAATGAATAATTCATTGTCTTTTTAAGATATCTTAATATCCTCTTAGCTGCAATCCAGTGTCTTTCACATGGTGCAGAATTGAATCTAGCCAACTGATTCACGCAGTACGATATATCTGGTCTAGACCAATTACTAATATAAGACAAACTACCAATTAAAGATTGATAAATCACCTTATCAAACTCCGGGCTTTGTTCATCAGTGTTGCTAAACTCCTGACTCATTGGAGTCTTAGCCGGCTTACAAAGCTCCATCTTGTAATCTTTTAGCAATTTGCTTATCTCATCTTCCTGAGATATCTTAAAACCTTTCTGTGTTTTCTTTATATTCAAACCGAGATACTTCTTTATCTCCCCTAATTGCTTGATCTTTATTCTCTTTCCTAATGATGCTATTATTTTATTTGCTTCATCATTAGTTTCAGTAATCAATGCAATATCATCTGTGAATAGTAATAATAATGATACTTTCCCATTTGTCTCCCTCTTAAACAGACATGGATCGGCTAAACCAGCTTTAAATCCTATATTGTCTAGTTCCTTTACAATATACTGGTTCCATTCATAGCCTGATTGTTTAAGACCATAGAGGCTTTTCTTTAACAACCAACAATCATTATTATCCTTAATCTCACTTTTAATACCAACAGGTTTTTTCATATAAATAGTATGTTTTAATGGGGCGTGCAAGTAAGCAGTTTCCACATCTAGATGGTTAACTATATAGTTTTTACTAGCTGCCCACACTAAAGCTGCCCTCAAGGTTGCTGCCTTAAGACTAGGTGCAAACACTTCATCATAGTCATTGGCATTCTGCCTAAAACCTTGGGCTACTAACCTTGCCTTATGGATTAAATTACCATCTTTATCTGTTTTTACCTTAAATATCCATTTGCAACCAATGGACTTCTTACCTACAGGTAATTTGGCATTCTCATACACTTTCATATCTCTTAATGAATTCAGTTCCTTATTCATTGCTGCATACCAACTTTCTTTTTCCTTAGTAGGATACTTTTTAATTTCTTCTACAGAATTAGGAACTTGATTAATCTGGCACACTGTGTTAGCCTGGTACCTATCAGGCGGTCTAGATACACGTGTAGTTCTTCTGGGAATTACAGGGCTTACAGGAGGACTTTGTTGAACTACTACCTGTTCATCTTCCTCATCCTGTTCAGCTATTGAATCTGTTTCTTCCTTTATGGGCACTATCTCATCCTGTATTTTTCTCTTTACTTTATTTTTAAAGTTACAGGGATAATTAATGGGATTTCTATAGGATTCAATAATTATATCTTTATTGGTATCCTGTTCTAATTTCTCCCATCCTTCATGTTCTAGAAATTGGGCACTAGCACTACATAACACTTTAGATGTGCCTTTCTCCCAAAATCTATATGCCCTATGGTTTGCCTGATAACCAACGAAGAAAAATCTTTTAGCTCTATGTTGCCCTTTTTTTTCTGAGTTGTGCAGGAATATGCACCCATGCTGGTGCACCAAATGTGTGCAGGTAACTTAGGTCAGGTTTCCTGCCATGCCACCTGGTGAATGGAATTTCACCTGTTGTTGTATTAACAACGTTGTTCAATATGTTATTAGCACACATTGTAGCCTCCCCACAAAGAATCAGGTAACCCAGAATCATTTAACATTGTTCTAACCATTGCCTGTAGTGTTTGGCCTCTTCTTTCAATAAAAGCGTTATGTTCTGGCCTGTATGGAGCAGACTTCTTATGCTCTATTCCAGCTACCTTAAGTCTGTTCTGGAATTTGTTATTAATAAATTCCGTACCATTATCTGTCACCAGGGTTATCAGTTGCCGTTTAGACTTTCTTTCAGCAAACCTAAGCCAATTGAAAAAATGTTGATATGTTTCAGTTTTGCTTTTCATTAAATAGCAAAACCCATATCTAGAATAATGGTCCATAATGCTCAGTATATATCTAGCACCCCCCATACTGGGTTTCTTTGGACCTATGATGTCTGCAAATACCACTTCTAAAGGTTCTTTTGTTTTGAAACCATTTAGCCTATTTGCAGGCAATACTTTGCTCTTATCTTCACAGCAAACATTACAACGCAAATATTTATCACAAGGTTTTAACCTTATTCCTTCAGATAACTGAACTGTACGTTTTAGCATTTTAAAATTTACATGCCCCAAACGCCTATGCAATAAATGGATACATTCTTCATGAGGCTTTATATTATTAAATACAGTTTGTGCCTCCCCTTTCTTACTATTGTCTAAGACATATAATGTTCCATTTAAAGCTGCAGTTACCCTTTTGTTATCTTTTTCAATTATGCAATTATTATCTTTAAAAGTAATTACATAACCTAATTTATCTAATACCCTTACTGAAAGCAAATTATACTTTAGTTGCGGTACATACAACATTTTTATATCCTGGTTTATGCACGGACAATGTGCAAGACCTTCACCTTTCGCTTTAAGATTCCAACCGTTTGCAAGTGATATATGTTGAGAACTTGTAGACATTTTTATAAATTTTGTCTTATCTCTTGTGATGCAGTGGGATGCGCCACTGTCAACCACCCATAGATCATTCTTCACATCAGAGTTGCTAAACATGGCTAGTTCAAATGCTTTCTTTGGCTTTTTTATATTCTGGCTTTTTCTCTTTTTGCAGAATCTTGCCAAATTTCCTCTGCCTCCACAATTAAAACACTTTTTAATTGTGTATGCCGTCGAAGATAAATTCTCTTCTTCCGGGTGCTGTAATTTGCTTTGCTGGTTTCTTTCAAGCTTTGAAGATAATTTCTCTTCTTTCTTATCTTCTCTCAGCTCGTCACGCTCACGCCTTCTTCTGGCTTCTTCTAGTAGCCTGCCTGTAATCTTGGTTAATGAGAGGCTTTCTTTTGGCAATACTTCCAACGAAGTCACATAGTCATCATAGCTTTGATCTAATGAAGATAATATTATGTAGACTTGTTGCAGTTCATTAAATATAAGCTCTTTTTCTTGCAAATCTTGAAAAATGCTCTTCATACAGTTTAAATGAACTAACATATCTCCATTCCTCTGAAGATGCGTTCGAAAAAGCTTCCGTGTAAGATTTATATGTGCTCCTACACTGTCCCGAACATAAATCTTCCTGAGGTTCTCCCAGCAGTTTGCAGCATTTTCTTCTCCACGAATATGGACAAGCTGCTGATCACAGAGAGTCAGTCCTATGATGCATAAAGCCTGCTCATTCTTCAGTTTAAAGTCTTGTAACTTTTCGTTATCATCATCATCAGCAGGATCCCAGCTACTCACATCTGGTGGGTTTGCTATAATGTCCCACAAACCTTCTTTACGTAGAAGTAAACTACATTTCATTGACCATGAAACATAGTTTGTTCCATCCAGCCTGGATATCATGGACAGTTGTGACAAATTTACTTGTGCCATTACTCTTCAGATATTTTAACTATTTTAAACTAATTAAAACAGTTTGTTTTTACAGTAATGTGCAACTCACACCAACTCTCTCTGCTATATCCTGGTTAGTTAGACTATGCTGCTGGGCCCATAACCAATGTTAGTTTTTGGGGATTAACCCCTAGCAGAGTATTGCAGCAGTAGTCAAGCCAGGCAGCCAAACGAGAGTGGAAGGGCCCCAGAGTATACACACACTGAACACAAACACTGTTTGTAGTTTAAATAGTATTTAATCCAATTAGAGTTTAAAGCATTGTCATTCAGTCCATTAAGTCATTCACAGTATTTCCATCCAGTAAGACTCACTAGTATAGTCCAAGTTAAGAGTCCTTGCAATATCTTTATCAGCCGATAAAGATATCTTCTCCTCCTCCGGTTTCACTCTCCAGAGAAACAAACGCTGGATATTCAACAAGACGTTCAAACAGTAGAACAGTAGAATTACGCAGTAAATCAGCAAACAGTAGCAAACAAGAACAGTTCAGTCACAGGCACTCACAGTCAGTAATCACAGTTAGTCGCAGTAAGACACAGTTAGTTGCAGTAAGCTTTCCAGCTTCTAATGCTTCCTTATATTGTAACTTGTAACCGCACCCTTAATTGGCAAATTGCCTGCAGCATTGTGCTTAAAGTGATAAGCACTTAAACCATGATATCTAAGTTTTATATATTTATTCACCCAAACCATATTTGGTATCAATGTTATACCTAACACTGTTGCAGTTTGTTATTAATTCCGAATTCTTTTTGTCTTGTTTATATCTGCTTTGAATCTGAAGGTAAACCCATTGATCAATTTTATGTCCTTGCTCTTGAAGATCCAGCCTCGGTTTCAAATTTCCTTGTGGGTCTAATAAGTCTTTGTATTTAATCATTTTGGTAAGCTCCAAATTGTTTGGGTGAATCATTGCCTCCATTGTTGAAATCCATACTGGTACTTTTGTATAATGTTTTTTCCTTATTTTCCTCCAAATTGTTAATAGTGCGTCTCTAATTAAATGTCTATGGAAATATTTTTGACTGGTTTTCCTACGTCCCATAGAAAGGCGTGCCACCCCTTTGTAAATCATGGCCTTCTAGAAATAGTATTCTTTTATTGGTTAAATTCACCCAATCCTTCAACCAAACTAATGAGGTGGCCATATGGTATAACTCCCAGTTTGGAAATGCTAACCCTCCCTGCTCTTCATATCCTGCATTGCTTTTACATTTATTCTGGGTTTTTCCCTTGCCAAATAAATTTCAGGGTTGTTCTATTGAGTTCTTCAAAAACTTTTTATGTAATTTAATTGGGACTGCTTTGGAATAGGTACAAGAATTTAGGGAGAATGTTCATTTTAATAGTAGCAATTCGCCTAGTAGTGAAATTTGAAGTTTCCCCACGATTCTAAATCTTTCTTTACCTGGTGTATCAGTTTATCATAATTGTTTTCTTTAAGTGTCTTACAGTGTGGGGTTAGCCAAATTCCTAAGTATTTCACTTTCTTTGTCACTTGTATATGCATTATTTCTTCTAGTTCTATTTTCTGTTTTTCTGTTAGGTTTTGGTCATTAATTTGGTTTTTTTGTTTATTTTAAGTCCCGCTACTGCTCCAAATTTCTCTAATTCACTCATCAATTTTGGTCTCCTGTCTTTTGGTTCTTCAAGGAAGAAAATCATGTCGTCCGAAACGCTTGCAATTTATATTCCTCTTTCTTAACTGTTAATCCCTTTATATCTGAATTCCACCTAATTCGTGTTAATAATGTCTCTAATGCTAATATGAAGAGCAGGGGAGAGAGTGGGCAACCCTGTCTCACTCCTTTTTCTATCTTTATTGGGCGGGTGCATTCCCCATTCACTATTATATTAGCTTGTTGTGTATCATATATAGTTGTTATAATATTTTCAAATTTGGTACCCAGATTCAAATTATAAATTTTTGAATTAAAAATTGCCAATTCAAATTATCGAAAGCTTTTTCTGCATCTAGGAACATGAGTGCTACTTGTCTCTCTGGATGGGCTTCATAAAATTCTAGTACGCCTAATACTATTCTTACATTATTCTTTATTTGCCTAGTTGGAAGGAACTGCTTTGATCTTCATGTATATACAAGTTTAGCAATCTTTTTAATCTGTTTGCTATAATAGAAGTGAATATTTTATAATCAGTATTTAGGAGTGAAATCGGCCTGTAATTGTTTATATATCTGGGATCTGTATCCTCCTTCGGGATCAGCGAAATCAGTGCCCCCCCTCCATGAGTCCGGCATCCTGGCTGCTAGTAAAACGTCATTAAAAACTTCCACCATAAGTGGTCCGATTTGATCTGCTATTGCCTTGTACAGCTCCCCTGGGATCCCGTCTGGGCCCGGGGTTTTATTATTTTTCTGGCTCTCTATTGCTGATTTCAATTCCGATTCAGTAATGTCTTTATTTAATAGTTCAGCCATTTCTTCCCCAATTGCCTTATCCTTTACTTCATCTAGATAATTCCTTATTCTATCTTCACTGACATCCTCTCTTTTGTATAAATCTTCAAAGTATTTATGAATAATTTCTTTTTTCTGTTCTATTTCCTGGTATGTATCTCCTTTGCTATCTATTAACTGGTATATCAATCTCTTCTCTTTCTTTTTTTCAATTTATAAGATAGCCATCTTCCTGGCTTGTTGGCATGTTCAAAATAGATTTGTCTGGTTAAGTTCAAATTCATAGTCATTTTCTCTTGATCAATTAAATTCAGTTTGTGTTTGACTATACTTATCTGATTTTGCAGTTTGGATTCTTTTGGGTTATTTTGTAGAAGGGTTTCTAGCTCCTTAATTCTTTATTGTAATTTGTTTTGTTGGGAATATTTTTCCTTGTTTCTCTTGGCATTATAAGAGATTGTTGTGCCTCTTATAACCGCCTTCATCGTATCCCAGACATTTTGTTTCATGGTTTCTCCATTATCATTTTCTTTAATAAAAAAATTCAATTCCTCCTTTAATTTATTAATGTATTCTTTCTCTCTTATTAATTGAGTGTTTAAGGTCCATCTTTCCTTTGGTTTTGCCCTGCCCTTCCATATTACCTGTATTGGATTATGGTCTGCCCATTCATTAGGCAAAATTTCCACTTCTTTTTCTCGTTTGCTATCTCCCCACTCATCCATGCCATATCAATCCGTGTCCATGTTTGGTGGGGATTTGAATAAAATGTAAATTGTCTTTTTCAGGATGTAATCTTCTCCATATATCTGTCAGGTTTAGCTCTTTCATCATTTCCCTACAAATCTTGGGGAGCTCTCTCTTCCCCTTTTTATTCTTCCCGGCATTACTGTGATCATTTTGGAAATCAGCAATGGAGTTGAAGTCCCCTACCATACAAATATTTCTTTTTGCAATTCAACCAATTTTCCATATAGGTGTTTAAAAAACTCTTTTTGGTCTCCATTTGGGGCATATATTACTACTAAAAGAATTGGAATATCATTAATCCAGATCTGCAAACCCAGAGTCCTTCCTTCTAAGTCCGACCATATTAGCTCAGATTTCAAATCCTCTTTCACATATACTGCGATTCCCTTCTTTTTCTCCTCATCTGCTGGTGTGGTAAATAACTTTCCTAATTTCGGGCATTCTAAATATTTTTCATCCTTCTTCTTTATATGAGTTTCTTGCAGGCACGTTATATCTGCATTATGTTTAATTAATTTAGATAATATCCTTTTTCTCTTAATTGTTGAATTTAAACCATTTATGTTTATTGATAGTAATTTTTTTCTTCTCCCATCTATTTAGTTTTGTTTTGCTCTTTGTCGTGTAACAATTCCTCTCTCTTCTTGCACTTGTATTGATGTAGTTCCTTCTGTCTTTTGTTGTGGATAGGTATTTTCTTGGTTTCCTACCGTTCCAGTTCTATTTTATGTCCACTGTATTCTTCTTGAAACTTTGTGTCCAATTTCTCTCTACTACTTTGCTCCTGTGGGCCCACCATCCGTTCGTAAAAATCCTGGGCTTTTTCCATAGTATCTATTTTGATTTTCCTCTCTTTCCACGACACTAACATTCCTTCTGGAATAAGCCATTTAAATGTGATTCTTTTTTTTATTTAAATATGCTGCCAGAAATTTATAGTCACGCCTTTGTTCCCTTATTCTCCTCGGTATCTGTTTAAGAATCACAATTTCTTTCTCTTTGTAGGTTATTGTTTTATCTCTTGAGGTTCTATATATCATGTCTTGAACACATCTTCTAGTGAATCGTATATGTACTTCCCCTGGAACATTTGTATGCGTCTTGCATAGTTTGTATTGACCCGGTAGACTTCATCAAACTCTTTTTGAATTTCATCTTTATCCATCTTCAATAAACCGCCAGTATTTCTGCCATCAAGTATTCCAGGTCTTCTTCTTTGATTCTGCCACATTTTGGAATCTTAGGTAAGTTGCTGCCTTGTCCATTTCTAGGAGGACAAGGGAGTCCTCCATTTCTTTGCTCATGCTTTTGAGATCTTCATCCACCCTTTCTAATTCCCTTTCTGTTCGTTCGGTTCTTTTCTCTACTTCTTTTATTATAACTTCGTTTTTCTCCAAGGCCTGCTGCAACACCCCCACTTTATCCTCTACTTTGGAAATGTCCGCTTTCATTTCTGTCTTTAGTTTCCCCATTTCTTCCTTCAATTCATTGATATCTGCCCTTGTTTCACTGTGGTTTTTAATCATTGTTTCTTGCAATCTTGTCAATGAGTCCTGTAAAGTTAGGAACATTGCTTGGATATTCGCATTCGAGATGCTAGTTGACTTCTCTGTTGGTAGTGTTTCCTCTATTGTTTTTTGTGCCATGGGTGAAGTTGTTGCCAAAGTGGTCATTATTGTGGGATTAACCTTCCTACCAGATTTCAAAGCAGTGGTAGTTGTAGTAGTCATTTCCTTTAAAATTTGTTTTTGTTGTTGTACAATACTAAATATATTATTCCAAATTGGCATTCAGTATTCTTAGTTCTGTAACTAAAATTGACCAAGATCTATCAATCTATTAAGTAGCTATATTCTTAACTAATTAGTAAAGTGTATATATTTTTCTGTAGTTTGACTTCAATATAAAGTAACCTTAACTACAAAATATATTACATTCACAGATAAACCCACACAATGAAATATAATATTAGTCTAGAGAGCTCTAAGCTTGTTAAATAACTAATGCTTAATATTCTTACTGTCTCCCCTATATTCCCATTCAAATTATAACAATCTCTATTAATAATAACTTAACTAAATTAATTAATCCAATATTTTAACACTCTAATATTTCATTACTAAATGTACATATTTATCAAGAGGAAATCAGAGGAAAAAAAAAACAAGCATATTTCAACATAGCATACCATCAACAAGTAAGAAAGAAGAGAGGCTATTTTAGTAAGTATGTACACACAGAAAAGGGTAGAGGAAAAGAAAAAGAAAATTCCAAAGACAAGAGTTTTTGTTTCGCTTTTCACTTTGGAAGCTTCCACTTCGAGCACACCGGAAATGGCAAATGAAGATTTGCTGAGTAACAGCTGCCAGTAAGCAATGTTCCCACTCGTTTAAAGACTTCCTCTTTTACTTATATTTTAATGTTCTTTAAATCAATTGTTCTGATCTCCTTCGAATAGAAAAGGAACTGTCTCCTCTGCTAGACCTGTTCTCAATTTTCCCAGAGTTTATAGATTAGATTGTGTCCCTTCAGACAGTTAGATCTGTTACTTTGTTGTAATCACTTCAGCGTTCTGGATACTGCCTGTGGCGTTGCTCTGTCTTTCCCCCGATCGGCTTCATTCTGCTTCTGGATCCGATTTAATAGCTTCAATCCAAATGTTAGTGATAATAGAGTCTTTTTAATCGCCCCCGTGCTGGTCTTCAGACTTCCAAAATTCTCTTTACTTCTTTATTTCCGACTCTCTTCTGCCTGCCAAGCTCTTTCACATTCACTAGACCAATTCTTTTGTAGCCGCTTTTCTCTTGGAGCTCACAGCTGGCATTCGCACAGTATTTAACAGCCTGAAATCAGTCTATTGTCAGTCAAATATCTTCTCTGCCACGACTCTCTTTCCCCCGAGCTTGCAAACTTTCACTCACTTTTTTTTCTTCCCATCGGTGGCAGTCCGGACTTCGAGCCTCCATTGTTAGGAGGCTGTTCTTGATCGTTGGGCTCTGGAGGGCTTCCTCTTCATTGCTTTCCCCACACTGCAGCCCGAGGTTCCCCACACCGGCACGGTCTCTCCAAGACTCGAGCACCCCAAAGATCGCACCAAACTCAAGAGAAGGGAGGCTAGAATCACGAGCGGATTTCTGCCCCTCTGACCGTCCTTGCCTTGCCACCGGAAGTCCAAAATCCTATTTCTAAAGCTCTTAGTTTTTACTGATGGCTCACCTACAAGGGGTGTGGTCGTCTGGCAGATTCAACAACAATGGTATTCTAAATTTACTGCCACGCTCAATGTGCTGAACTGGCTGCTGTGATTTTGGCTTTACAATTGTTCAATGACCAACCTATTAACTTGATCGTTGATACTCAATATGTGTATTTAGCTATGCAATCTCTTCCTTTTTCTTATTGTTCTCTCTCTTTGGATAAGAATTTGTTATCCTTGTTTTTATATTTAAAGAATAGTTTGGAAACTCGCTTGTATTCTTTGTATGTAGAATGTACATTCAAGTCATGCTCCCTTTACTAATGCCTTGACTGAAGGAAATCAGAAGGCAGATGAATCCTTAAAGGATGTTATTTCTCATTGCCTATCCTATTTTGCTATAATGGGTCGGCCTTCTCAGTTGAAAACTGATAATGGCCCAGCTTATATTAGTAAGGAATTTCAAACCTTTTGTCAGAAATGGAATATTACTTTAGTGCACGGAATTTCTTACAACTCTCAGGGTCAAGCTATAGTTGAGCGAGTTCATCGTACTTTTTAAGGCATTGCTTCAAAAACAATTACAAACTGAGTCTGGCCCTTACCATCTGCGAAAGATTCAAAATCTCATTGCTGTAGCATTATATACTTGGAATTATTTAACCTTTTTAGATTCTCTTGCAGACTCACCTGTTAATTTGCATTTTGGAACTACTGAATCTTTAGCAAGGCCTTTGGTAAAGTATCGCCAAGCTCCAGATCCAACCTGGAAAGGCCCTACACTACTGATCACCTGGGTTTGTGGTTACACTGCCATGGAAGATCGTTCTACTGGACAAGCAGTGTGGGTTCCAGCATGCTGTGTTTGTCTGTATCATGGCATGGCATCAGGGCCTTCCCAACCCGATTCCGGATTTCAATCTTCATCTGAACACAGAAATCCGTCTTCCAAGGTCAAAGCACCCACAATCCATCACTTGGGGCCAGGTTAAATCTACTACATATCAAGCTCAACAACAACTGCAACAAGCCTCATTACCTCAGACTCCTGAAAATCTTGTTGCTGCTGTTTTTGCTATTATTACTGCTAATTCTGTTACCATTTTACTTTGTATTTTCTTGTTTATGGTTAATGGTGTTTCTGCTCAAAATGACACTTTTGTGGTTTGTCTTAACCCTAATTTGTGGGTTTGTCATGCCCAATACATGTTTATGACCCATGACAAAATATTACTTTATACTATGAACCCCAATGGCATTTGGTCAAATTTCTTTTACCCCTAACTTGGTCATGTCTTCTACATTTATTCTCTCACAACTACAATCTATTTCACACTCACTTTCCCTATGCAACTGAATTCTGTCCGTTGGCATTACTTGAAAGTTAGTCAATTTACAAGGGGTCTGTGTTTCTGTTGTCACGCTAAACACACTTGGCTTCATAATTGATCTGATTATGATGCTGCTCAGCACATATTTAAAAGCTAGGAAATTATAGTTATTGTTCTGACTACTATTGGTTGTCAGGTACCTTTAATTCTTCATTGTATGGACTTAATATAGCTCCTGATATGTATCCTGACAATTTTCCTATTTTTAATGCCTCTGATCAATCTAATATAAATATGCCACTAATGTTCATCCTCAGAATTTTTCATTCTTTGAATAAAACTATTGAGGATAAGCTTGCCAATTTACAATCATACATTCAGAATAATATCCATGCTCATTACTCACTTTTTTGAGTGGCTAACCAATTGGCTCCCTGATTGGTCTTGGCTCAGACAGTTTTTCTTTTATGCTATAATTATTATTATTGTACTAATTGTAACCTGTTGTTTTATTCAATGTATTCCAAATTTATTTGCATTGTTTCGTTTACTTCTTCCCCTCTCTTACTCCTTTACAATTGTGATACATTCATAAATCATTGAATCTTCCATTTAAAATAAAAAACGAGGATATGTAGAGTTGTAATTGCAGGAATGTTCCTATCTGATGGCAAACCTCAGGTAATGAATGTTTGCAAAGCAAATACAACTCAGGCAAACAAAGTCATTAATGTAAAGGAGGATTAGAGAGAGGAAGTAAACATATGTTAGACTTTTACTAGAGATAGTTAATTGTGTTAATTACTATGCTAAACAGTAATGAAAGTTAAGCAAAATAAAGTGAACCAATGTTAGAGGATTACTAAAAATGTGTATAAATGCAAGACTAGACTCCAATAAAGTTCATCATGATTCATTTGATCATGATCAAACATCTTGACTGCCTCGTCATTACAACAATAAGGTAAACTGCTGCAAACTCGATTGCAGAAAATACAACTTCAGCAACAGAGTTATCAATGCATGGAATGCACTACCTGACTCTTTGGTTTCTTCTCCAAACCCTTAAAACTTTGATTTTAGACTGTCTACTGTCTACTATTGACTTCACCCCATTTCTAAGAGGTCTCAGGGGCATGCATAAGAGTACCAATGTGCTCACCAGCCCTGTCCTAATGTCCCTTTTTATATGAACCCATTTCATGTAATCACGATCATGTTCTAATTATATGTTATCTAATACATGTTTGAGAAATAAAAGGAAATAAATAACAAATAAATAAATAAAACACACTGAAGGAATTTTGCCAATAAAGCCAAAATGAAATCAGATGCCCACACAGAAACAATGAGGTTTAAAGGTCAATCGGCAGATAGGAAGAGAAAATCTTTGCTCGCTTTGAGGATGAATGTGGGACCTTTGCTCTACTAATTAAAGAGAGGAACAAGGCAATGGAAGTCAGGATAATGCCCAGATTTTCCTTATAAGAAAGATAACTTTTAATCTTGGGGATACAGTGAACTCGATTGATGTTTGGATGTTGATCATCTGGACATTTGGTACATTTGTCTGCATCTGAAAAAGAGCAAGAAGAGGGTCTCCATTTAACATGTCCTCTAATCAAGTGCATTGTTTGGGTAAACTTGTTTTTGGTGTGAATGATTGGGTGTAGGTGAAATCAATATATTTCTTTATTTCCCTCCAGCTAGAACATCTTAATATTCTTTCTTTTTTACTGTTACTAATTTATCAATGAACTGGTTGAGAGAATAGAAGGGAAGAAGAAAGGATTCAAGAAACAAAAGCAGTTCACCATTTTTCCTGTCCACTGCTGAATCTCTTGCAAATTGGAGCCCAGCCTTTTGTCAATGCTTTGAGGCACCAATGAGATAGATAGTGGAATTAAGTACATGTGAAGGATCACTTAATGCAGCTTATGCTAGATGAAAATGATCAACACTAACTTTGCCATGGAGAAGGAAATGTTAGATGGAGTGGCCCTTGAAGATGAGTTGGATATAGAGTGAGGACATCAAAATGTATTCCTCATTTTTTTTTATCAGAAAGAGGAACATCTTCCAATAAGTCTTTTTTATTAGGAACACATCAAATTGGCAAGGTTTGGTGTAATTTTGGATATGACCAAATCCGGAATTTTACCCAGTAAAAGCATACATTTGAAACTTCCCCCCATAGTCACATTCTCCAATCAGGTTACAATTCATCTGCCCGATGATGCCAGACTTCACCTTCAGGCAGCTGCAGACACACTCTCTATTCCCACAGGAAAAGAATTTCACCCAGCCAAAAAATCCCCCCTTATCTATGCTCCCTCCTCCCAGTTGCTAGAATGTGGCAAGCCTCAATACCCACAGTCCCTTTTATACAATAATAAAGAAGCGAAGAAAGAATAAAAATGACTATAATAAAACATGGCTACACATATGTAATCTTCAGGGTCAACTCTCACCCCTCCCGTCCCTTCTCCAAGGACCACAAGTTTGAAAATTGCTTTAAGAGGAGCCTCCAGCAGAACCTCTGCAATGTCAGCCTCAGGAAATATATAACCCACAGTTCAACCCTGAGCTACAAATATTCTCTTCTATTGATAATCACTTTTTGGTTAGAGGAACTCAGAACTTGCATTATATGACATGGCTCCCAGTGGATTTCATTCTAAATTTTGATATAATTTCTGTAAATAAGGAATGTAGAATTATAATGGCTGAGTATTTGATCCTTCAAACATAACAAATACAAAGCTAAGGGATAAACAAATAAAAAAGTTTTGGGGGGAAAAAGGCTCAGGAAAGAAAAAGAGTGAAAGAAGGAAAACTGAAAAAGAATGACTCTCAACTTTATTTGGTACAGATATAAGTAAAAAATATATCAAACTTTTACTCTAAGATTAACATTTGTCTACATTATTTCCATAATCCCTTATTTAAACATCAAAGCCCAGATCAACTTTTAATTTCAGTTTCTCACAAAAAGTCCAGTAATGGTTCGTAATGGTTCGTAATCACTGTTAATGAGACCACAACTGATTTATTTAATTGCACCAAATTCTAAATAAAACAGGAATGGAAAATCCTAAACTTTAGTGTAGACCCACACTTCTCAACTTTGGCAACTTTAAGGTGCATGGACTTCAATTCCCCAGGCAGCATAAAGTTCATCCATCTTACATTTGCCAAGACTGAAAAATGCTGATCTACAGGTAGGGATTTTTCCATTCCTCTTTTACTGGTTCCTACTTACTTTTGAGCAATCATAATGCAAAATCCTCATTCCAAACTGACTCCACAGTAATGATAATGCAAAATCTCCATTCCAAACTGACCCCAAAGTAATGATAATGCAAAATCCCCATTCCCAACTCACACAGTAATGATCATGAAAAATATCCATTCCCAACTCACCCTAGAGCAGGGGTTTGGGGCCTGGAAGGTGTCCTGCACCAACCTGGAAGCCAAAATGGGGCACATGGAGAGACTCCAAGGAGGGGCGAGATGGGTGGGGTCAGCCAGAGTTGGGATTAGCCAGTTTTCCAAATTGGGCAAAAGGTTAACAACCAGTTCACATGAACCGGTGAGAGCCGACTGAATCCCACTTCTGAATGTATATGTTGTTCAAGAGTCAAAGAGATTGGACCCACCCCAGCCAAGCCTTTCAAAATAATTGTTCATGGAAAATCTCAGGATCTCTGATCCTCCCCAAAGTCTGTCCCTTTCTCCTGCTGTCACTCACCTTCCTGGGTGGAGATGGTTCCTTCTGCACAAGGACAACAATTGTAGCAGCAGATGGGTTTCCCTTCCTGAGCCACCTTCATTAAACCAGGAGGACAGCTTTCCACACACCTGGAAGGAGGCAGGGGCTTGCCAGAAAGAGGGGGGAATAATATCCATTACATGAATTATTTTATTTCCTAAATTAGGTAAAATAAAAAGGTTGGGGATCTCCAATTCAAGGTTTAGCGTTGCTAAATCTGCATACAGATGGCAGGTTGAACAACTAGCCTTGTGGTGCAATTAGAACAATCTTGAACTAATCACATTCAAAACCATAGAAATGATGGGAGATTTTAGGAAAAACCCTCCTATGCTGTTACAATACTAGACAACACAGTATCAACAATAGAGATCTTCAAGTATCTCGATTCTATCATATCTCAAGACTTAAAATGGACATCTAATATCAAAAATGTCATCAAAGGAGCACAACAAAGAATGTTCTTTCTGCACCAATGCAGAAAGCTCAAGCTGCTGATATCGTTCTACAGATGAATTATTGAGTCTGTCATTTGCACTCTATAACTGACTGGTTTGACTCTGCAACCAAACAAGACAGACACAGACTCCAACTGGATAATGAGAACTTCAGTAAAAACAATTGCTACCAACTTGCCTTCCATCAAGGACCTGCATACTGCATGAGTCAAAAAGAGGTCTGTGAAAATATCTACAGACCCCTCACATCCGTCTCCCCTCAAAATGATGCTATAGGGCACTGCATACCAGAACAACTAGACACAAGGACAGTTTTTCCCCCATGCCATCCCTCTGCTAAACAACTAATTCCCACAACACTGTCAAACTATTTAGTAAGGCTGTATTATTATTCTTCTTCTCATATTTCCTATTACCTATCTCCTTTTCTACTTATGATGATAACTTTGCTGCTTGTATCTTTATGCTTTATATTTTATTTAGTTTCCTAGTATGGTTTATGTTAATTGCTTATTTAGTATTCTATGACTTTCACCAAGTATTGAATCTTTTGATTTATGATTTTTATGATGACTATGATCATGATTTATCACTTATAGCTTTATGTACACAGAGGTTATGCAGTGAAGACAAATTCCTTGTGTGTCCAATCACACTTGTCCAAAAAAGAATTGTATTTTTCTTCCCTATTAATTTTTCTCCCACTACATTTTTAATATAAATTCTCAATGAACCTACTGAAAAGAGAGTTGAATAGATTTCTGCTTTGACAAAATCAATTACTTTGTCCCATGATATAAATCCAGTTTCCTTGTAGAAGTTTGATAAACAAGTAACTGGAATAGTTAAGGATAATTTTCTCATAGATACTTGAACATCTAACAGGAAGATGTATTTCTCTCTGGGAGAATAGAGATTACTTATCAAGTCTGTCCCTGCTCCAATTCTGCAATCGTCTTGGAAATACCTTCAGAAAAAGCAGAAAAAAGTCTTTTCCCCACCTTATTCTGCATTTCCATCTTTGCAATAGCATTCTGGTTCATCATCAACTTAAAATCCAAGGATCCCACTCTTTGTACATTTCCAACTGTCACTTTGCTAACAGAGAGATTGGGGAAAATCACTGTGTTCACAATGTCCAGGTCAGCTACCAGCTCTCCATTCTCATTCAAATAGACCCCACTGATGGAATTACTATAGAACTGAGAGGTTCGAAGGAAAGAATGAAGCTGGAATGGAAGAGAAAATGGGCAATGTCACACAGGACACAGAAAGCTCTTTGGTAAAACTCATCCAGCTGAGCTGGCATGAAGGAATATAGAATAAAAAATTATACATTAAAAACTATATTCCTACTGAGGAATATAGAATAAAAAATTTGTTAGAAGGACCAAGAATGCTGTGGAAAATGAGAGTGAAGGATGTTTGTCCAATCATAGTTGTCATTGCAAACTTTGGCAAACCAATGGGAAGTAACCAAAGCAAAGGAAACATCCAGTGTGAACTAATGAGGCCCAAAGTTAAAACCTTAAAGGAAATGGATGTTGTACACAAGCACAAAGAAAGAATTATGCCAATGAGGCCAAAATCAAATCAGGTGCCCCATACTGAGACAATGCCATAAAAAATGGTGTACAGGTCAATTGGCAGGTAGGAAGATAAAAATCTTTGCTCACTTTGAGGAGGGCTTTGGGGACCTTTGTTTCATTAGTTGGTTGTGCTTATGAAACTCTGCATTGGGGGGATAGATTAGTCACTTGGCATGGAGCAAACAACCCAATATCTTCATGGTGAATGATGATCTCTGCTACCAGTTAGGGTCACCTCCTTCAATTTTTATGGAACATCTATGGAATATTTTATGGAACATTCTTCACTCTTGTGACTTTTTTTTAGTCCAACTCTTCATCTTTTCTCGGGCTTAGCTTAGCTTCTTGACCCAAAAAGGTTTCTTAATCTGCTACTACTTGATGAGATCCTTTGTTATCTGTGATTCTATGGGGAGTTTTGAGCCAGAGAAGGAAATAAAAGGGATTCTTAGCAGAGGTGGTATTCAGCAGATTCTGATCAGTTCTGGAGAACCGGTAGTGGAAATTTTGAGTAGTTCAGAGAACTGGCAAATACCGCCTCTGACTGGCCCCGCCCCAAACTTTTCTCTGCCTCCTGAGTCCCAGCTGATCGGCTGAGTCTTCTTTTGTTGCCCTGCACAGGAGAATGGAGCTGGAAAGCAGGTTAGTAGGGTGGGGAGGGAACGGGGATTTTGCAGTATTCTTCCCCTGGAGTAGGGTGGGAATGGAGAATTTTGCAGTATCCTTCCCCTGCCATGCCCACCAAGCCATGCTCACAGAACCAGTAGTGAATCCCACCACTGATCCACTCTGAGTAAAGGCTGATCTGGAGCAAAAGGGCAGCCCACAAAGTGAGAGGGTTCAGAATTGTTGGACAGCTCAACATACACAGCACATTTTTAAGACTTTGTGTCACATGGTAATGGTCCTTATCCTAAAGAAAAGTGTCCAAGAAGAAAGTGGTGGAGGGGGGGGAAATTTACCAAGAAGTTTGTAAAAAGAAATTGGAAAAAAATGAATTGCAAAAAAGAGAGCAATGGAAAACTGGAATTTAATTTCATTGTTGTTTTTTTTCAGAATACAATAAAACATTGCCAGAATAGTTACACTGTTCTTACAGTTGCAACATTGATTCCCAACTTCTGTGGAGAGCTATGCAATAGAAAATAAGTACCTGCCATGCCTTCAGTATAGGAGTTTTCAAGTTATTATCTCCTTTAAATGTCCTCCTGGATCTGGATAAATAAGCTGCATTTAAGGCCCGTGCCACAGCCCAGATTGTGTTGTAAATGAAATAGTCATCCAGAGTCAGGATTAGATCCATCTCCTCTTCCATGAGAGCTTCCAGTTCTTCTCTCTGCCTGCACTGTCTCCAGACTTTCACCAAAAAGGCATTGTTTTTGTAGGAACACAGGAAGGAGGTCTCTACATAGTGTCTCATAAAAGAATTAAACTTCAAATGCCAACCATACTTTGTAATTTGATTTTTCATCATAGGAAAGTAAAATATGCTGTGGATGTATCGAACTGGAAAGGTTTTTTTTGACAAATAAGTAGTGAAATCCCAGCGGATTGTGGTGATCAGGACTTTTCCTCTGGGAGGCTCAGTAAGCCTTACCCAAACCTGACCCAAAAGTGTAGCACCTGCATTGAATGAAGTCAAGTCTGCACCATAAATAAAGACCTTCACCTTTCTCCAACTGCGGTATAAATGCCAGTCTACGTTCGCAATCCAAGAAGCTGGGGAAAAGGTTTGTGATAAAACTGGGCAAATGCCATTCCTGACCAGCATGGAAGTCAACGTCCTCATGAATCTTTGTCCATTCTCAGTGTCTGGAGCAAGGAGACCCACCAAGGTCCACCTGAAATGGAGGACCAGTTTTACCATCCCTGGGTACTGGGCTCCTTCAGCAGGGAGCATTGGGTAGAAGAAAGGATTTTCATCACTCACAACCTGGGAATCAAAACCGTGACTGATCTGAAAAGGGAAAAAAAGTCAACTTTATTATTATTAGTATTCATTGCACAGTCAGCCAGATGTTCAGACCGGGTTTGGCATTTTTGTCTACCCATTGATTCCTTACCAAGGACCTGGGATTGGCAAATCTGGATGCTTGATGGTGATACAGATATCACCGCAGGATAGAAGCTGTTCCAAGTAAAGCTGCCTTCCTGCAATTGACTGATGGCAAATTTGTCAATGCCTATGGTGTTCAAGTATTTGTAGGTCTTTGTATTTTGTTATCTTCTCCAGTTCTTTCTCTTCTCTTCGGCTGTCTCCAGGCATTGCCACATCCACTATCCAGACTTTTTGGTCTTTCTTATCAACAACTGTTATGTCTGGGGTGTAATGTGGCAGGTGCCTCTCTGTTTGGATTCTGAAGTCCCAGAGCAATTAAACTTTTTAATTTTCTATGGCTTTTTCTATTTTATGGTCCCACCAGTTCTTGCTTACAGGCAAATGATATTTCTTGCAAATCTTCCAATGCACCATTGTTGCTACTTTGTCATGCCTCTGCTTGTAGTCAGTATTATTATTATTATTATTATTATTATTATTATTATTATTATTATTATTATTATTATTATTATTATTATTATTATTATTATACCATTAAGACAACATTTAGCTCTAATGGAGGAATTGTTCAACACCTTGCTATGAAGAACCTTTTATAGGGAGTCTATGGTTATTCTGCTCTTACATTGCTTTTCTTCTCACTTTAGTGTAGCATTTGGCTGTTGCAAGCAGCCAGCAGAATTTTGCAGTCTGCATGACAATTGTGCCAGGGAGAGGATTGTCTGTTCAGGTCCTTCTCTTCTATTTGATAGAACCTTCATCCTTACTTCATGCAATTCCCACAATAGAACTGTTCTCTTCATGTACAACAGAGGATGTCTGGCTCTATGTTGCATGTCTAAAAATGATCTTCACAAAACGCACAAAGACACACCTGTGGGATTTTGTAGGTTCCCAACATGGTTGAAATCTGGAAGGAGATGTCAGTATCAGCCCCTTCAAGAACAGCCATGGTGTTTCTCTGCCTTCCACAACTGTAGTTGGGAACATTGGCCTCCCCCTCCGAAAGCAAGTCCAGCAAAGCCTCTGAAGTCATTTGTGCTCTGAAATAATTGTCATAGATGTTGTATCCCAGGGTGACATTGAACAAAATGTTGGGATTCTTGTTGATCATTTGGATTGCAAAAAGGAAGGATAGCATTTTCCAGTACTCTGTTAATGCTTTCCTGAAAGTAAAAATATATCAGGACATAATCAAAGGAAGCTCCCTGTCAATTAACTATTCTTTAGACAATTCTATTTTTAATACATCTAAGGCTGAGAGATTTGGAGGCATTTTCAAATCTTCCCCCCTCCTCCAAATTTCACTTATCTGAAAGGAACTCTGGAATTCTTTCCATTTTTCCTTTATTTTTCGATACTGAATGCATATTATTTCTGCATCTAGTTATTGGTAGTTTTCTCTCATTCCTTCTTAAATTGATATCTATTAAGAATTGCTTAAGAAAGTGAAATATTAATCAAAAGAAAAGAAGGAAATAAAGAAATAGAAAAAGGAAGAAAAGGTCCTAGAAATTTAAAAAACATTTTCTGATTTTCTTTTCAACAGATAATTTTTCATTTCTGCAAAATCTACATTTTTCACAATCTAGTCCTGCGCTGTGGGAATTCCATAATTCTTCCATCATTATGCATACAATACTCTTGCTGCAGTTACCATATATAATATCCATCCACTATGGATCTTTTCTAATTGATTGCTCAGATGTCCCAATAAAAAATAATTCTGGTTTCTTCATAATTTTTAACCTTTCAAATTCTTTGCATTATTGTTTCAATTTGCATCTAAAATTTCCTAGCTTTCTCACAAGTTCACTCTGAATGATAAAAATGTTCCTAAATGCTTTTTACTATTCCTGCAGTTGGTTTGAAATATATTTACATATTTTTGATAACTTGTCTGGTGTTATATCATTTTGGTTTTAAAAAATATCTTAAATTATAACAGTGTGTAAACTGAATCTCTATTTAACAGTCAACAGTGCATTCAGTCACACAAATTTAACCTGTTCATCTTCTGTTTGAAATGTTTAAAACTATATATTTTTGTTATTACATGTTTATCATTTGTACATAATTCAGTTACAAATTCAGTTTTGGGTTATTCTTCATATTATCTTTATTCTTGCTGTTGTATTAAGATTTTAGACTTTCAATCTCTCTCTGTCAGTCTTTGCCTATTTATCCCCTCCAATAATTAATAATTGGAAGTCTGACCTATTATTCCACATGAAATATAGAATCATACAGACAGACACCCACAATGACACATAAAATGAGCAACTATGACTGTTAACAAATGGGGTAGATGCTCAATTGCTGGAGATGTTTATATGGCCCACATGTCCACAATAGAGATTTAATTGACATTTAACTCATTGTATGAATAAGATTCTGACATTCATTCAAATGGGATTCACACATCTAAGAAATGTCAATTCTGACTGGATCCATTCATTTAATTGGTGGTACAGAATAAAATTGTCAAGCTTATCTCATTTTTACTTCAAAGTCAACATTTCTGCATTTTTCTATCCATGCTGATGACCTTAATGGGCATAAGAGTGATAGAAGGGAAGAACCATCCTCTCTTCCCCATCCTCAGCCCAACTCTGCTAAGAGGATGTCAAGAAAAGCAGATGCTTCTTCTTCAAGGTCAAGAAAACAGAATGTATCTACTGATTACTCATTTGAGAATTTCAAATCAGGTTCATCAGCTGAAAAGGATGAACCAAGGATGAATTGAGACAGAAAGAGAGAGAAACTAGCAGATCAAAGAGATCATTCATTGTAAGAGAGGCAGCTAAACTTTAGCACTTAGGGTGGAATGGAGAGGACCTAATTCTGTGCAGAAACTTTAACATACTGAGAAATTTGAGTCAAAGGAGATTTGTTGAAGCTCAATGGTAGAAGCGTTGTCCTTGTTCCAGAGACAATACCACCAATGAGGAACTCTCCTGGCTTGTAATAGTTCTGAGGGTGCACCTCATCCCTATTCAGAGTCAAGATGCATTTGGCTCTGAAACTTGCCAGAACTTTGCGAGGAAGCAGAAGCAGCAGAAGCAGCAACATGATTTGTGTTCCTGATGGAGTCACCATCCTTACTTTGAAGACAAAGTGATAGGAAGAGGTGGAAGAAGGCAAAGCCCTCTTCCAAGACAGAAGCTCCAGATGTTTTCTAATTCTGACAGAATCTGTACAAGCCTTCATATCTGCATCCCCTGCCTGTCCTAAAAGCTTTCAAGGTTCTCTATTTCTCCAGGGCCATTTATGGCCCCAAGATTTTCCAGTGCAAAGACATTAGCCAACAAGGCATTGATATGATATCAAAGTGGAAGCATGTTATGGCTGTGTTTGTGTGATATCTGAAGGCAATCCAACATGTCTTTTGAGATTTAGCAACAAGAGAAGAAATAAATCACTATGATTTGGATAATGTCTCCAAGGAGAGACATCATCTTTCTAACCTCTGAGTGAGTCAACAGGCAGATGTCAATTAGGAAGAGTCAAAAATGGGGTGAAACTCTAAAAAGGGGGCAAGGAGTGAGATGGGAGAACTTTCTCCCAAACATGCCTTAGAAAATATATTGATGCAATCAACTCTCCAAAGAGAATTTTGGAATGAAACTGAAATTTCAATCCTCATGGATATAGTTGATCCTGTTTGGCTGCCTTGTTCAAAGATGGGTGGCTGCAGGAGTGGGATCTGTTCCACTACTGGTTCGGTGATCACATGTGCAGCTTTCCACACACCAGCTGAGCCCTGCAGTGCCAATCAGATGAGATGATAAAGAAGAGAAAAGGGCAGGGGCAGGTGGGAAAGCCGATCCTGTGCTTTTCTCTTGTTTCAGCTGAAGGATTTTTCCCCCTCCTCTCAGCTTATTGTTGGAGGCTCTTTTTTACTACTGGGTCAATCGAACTGGGCCGAACCGGTAGCATACTACCACTGGGTGGCTGCTCTTGTTCACATGACTACTTCTTCTCTCTTATAACGTACCAAACAAGAACAAAATCTCTGAAAATTATTTTTTATTCAATATAGACATCAAAACAGACTTCAGGTTCTGCTATTGGGTGCAGAAGACAATGCTGAACATTGTTTGCCGGAGAAAACAGGTGGCTTTCCTTGGCTGGCCACGAAAAGAAAGGAGGACAGAAAACAAAGCAAGAGGGAGATCAGGAGGATGTAGGGAGGGGTCCCGGTTGTTGGCTTTGACAATAGGAGTTTCAAAGGTATTGAAGGAATATGATTAAAACAAGCCTGTGGTTAAGAACAAGAGTGGGCAAAACAGGCCAGGGATGATGCCCGGAGGTTCTTCACAGGACAGGAAGATTATTCTTTTGAGGATACATTGCACTCGGTTCTTGGTTGGACATTGTTCTTTTGGGCACTTTGTGCATTTTCAATATCTGAGAAAAATAATATTTTTTGTTATAGTCTTTCAAATTTCAAGAAAACTTTGAATGAGATGTGATATTGAGAGACAGGAAAGCGTCATTAATGGTACATTCTTACACTCCAGCAAAAAGATCCCCAAATGTGTACAAACAAGAACAACTAAATAAAATTAAACAATAAAAACAAGAACAAGAAAATAAAATTAAAATAATTAATATCTGGTGCAACAAACTCCTTTGTCAACTTTAAAGCAAGTTTTTTATTGCAACTATTGCTGCTTTTCAGTTGCCACAAAAGGGAGGGAGGGAGCTACCTGTGGAATGCCAGTTCGGACTGCAACAAGAAACTGTACCATGGGAACTCCTGAGAATGGCAAGTCTCCAGAAGTTTAGAAGGATGGGACTATTAAATTTCAGGGTAGAGTGGAATAGGAGCTGAACAAAAAAGGTAGGCTTCTGAGGACTCATAAAAGTAGCAATGTTTTAGGAAACAGACCTTTTGCATGCCAAAAGCATTCTAAGAAGGTCATCATAGCTTTTATAAAGTGGTACTAATACTTCACATGATTTTGATTCTATGCCTCTGTTTATACACAACCAAGGATTGTGTTAGCTTTTTTGCTGCTGCCACATAGTCATGTGGCAATCTTGTTCCACTATCTCCCTTCTCTGACTTAACCAACCAGGTTCTTTTTATTTCTTTATTTACTTACTTGTTTATTTATTAAATTTTTGTCAGGTGATGGACATCACGTTTATCCCAAGAATGTTTTGAAATCAGTTGTTGATTTTGATGCTCTCAATAAACTGCTCTAAAAGATTGGACAGGAGACTTCTGGTTTACAGCGCTTCAGGGCGAGCAGAATCCGTGACTGTGCACGGTTTCTGCCTCACTGCTGCCTGAGTGCTCTGAGCCACCCGGCTTGAGGATAGCCACCTCCATAAAAGATGGCGAAGATAGGGGGATCTGGCAGGGTCGAGAGATATCGCACCTCTCTTCCCTAGCTGGCTAAACCTCTTTTTCGAAGGCTGCTGGCTGGCGGTCGAAATGGACACCACATAGAAGCGCTCAGCTGAAAAGAAAGTGGGAGGAGTTGTGAAGAGTGAAAGTGTTTTTTGCTGACTGGGACAAGGTATAACAAAAGTACCTGGAACTTAATATTTGCCAAAGATACATCGTTTCCAGAGATTTATAACGCGAATGGAAGTTAAAAGGGACCGTTTTCTTTCTTTTCACTCTCCTTCCTAATGTGACCAAATAGAACTGCAAGATGTCGAAAACCCGCATTGGAGGTAATTAAATGCTAAGGGATGAGGATTTCTGAACATTTAAAAAAAATCTTTTTTTTTGCTGTAAGTGGGAAGGAGAGAAAAAATTGGGCAGAATTTGAAAGTAAGGAGGAGATGCTAGAATTTTAAAGAGCTATTAAATATTAACAAGACTTCTAAAGGATACATTTAACTGGAACTTTGTGACTAAACAGTAACCCCAGAAAGAGGAAGGAAGAAAGAAAGTACTAAAAAAAACAGTTTATTTGGATTGTTTGGTGATTTTGGAACTTTTGAGAATTATCTTTGATTAAAAGCACTTGGGTGGTTGTTTGGAAAAAAATTTCTTTCTATAATGGCATCATTTGTGGATGAATTGAAAATTGAATACCAAAAATACAAAAAGATGAACAAGAAGGAAAGGCTCTCTTGGCACTCTTTTTCAATTTTTAAAATAGCGGTCTCACTGAGAAACTGACTGCGCAACAAGATGACTGGGATAAAGAAGAAGCCATCTTTGATGAACAAGTGACTCTATTTGGGGAAGGAAAGAAGAGGAAAAGAAAAGGGGACTTTAAGGTTTGAAAAACAACCAAAGAAAAATAAGGTGAAAAGTGGATACAATGTTGAAAACAACAGAAGGGGAAAGCAGAAGAAGAAAGGGAGATGGAGAGACAAGGGGGTAAAAAGAACCAAGAGAGAAGAACAAGCAAGGAGAAAGGAAGGATAGAAGCCTCAATGGTGGGGAGCAAGATCTAAAGAAACAAAATTCATTCAGAGACAATGGGTAAACTTAATTGAAAAAGGGATTCTGCAAGGTACCAGATTGTATTTTTATATTTGTATTCAGAAATAATGTTAGAAAATTGGAAACAACATGTGATTAAAATGTGATAAAATATTTGGTGCAATTTAGTGAAATTTTTGTGAAGAAAAGAAGGCAATGAAATAAATAGAGAATTGAGTAGGAGAAATGGGAACATTTAATGATATAATGATTTAAAATATGTGATGTGATATGTGATGTGGAGGAAATAATTATGGAAAGTATAAGTGTTCCCTAAAATATGATAGTTAATTGAAAAGTAATGTGTAAAATGTTTAAGATATAAATGAATATTAATATTAATGTTTAGATTTGTATTGGCATTGATAGTTGTCTTAATTACATCATATACCTATAAAAAAATTTTTATAAAATACATTGTGTAATTTTAGAATGTACCAAACAGAATCCCAATGCAAGTTATGTATTATATTAAGTATTATAAATTATGGGAAGAGTTAAAGGCATCATACTCCAATCAGTGTACAGGAGAAGTTTTGTTTAAAGGAACAAGATAAATGGATAGCTGGAAACAGAACAGACAAAGAATAATAAGCATTATGATTTGAATTGAGATGAGATAAATAAAATAAAACTAAGAAAGTTAAAAAGAAGTGAGAAGCTATATAGAAAATTGAAAATGGTAATAAGATATGGAATGGTATAAAATGAACATGAATTTGAATTTGTGTCTGTCAATGAAGAGTTGTAACCGGGATCAAGCAGCTTTCAGAAAAGATGTTTTATGTTTTTATATTTTGTTTTGTTTGTTTGTGTATTGTCTTTGAAAATCAATAAAATTGGTTTTTAAAGATTGGACACAGGATAAAATTTGTCTAATGGTTAGATCCACGGAGTTCCTCTTGAGAAGGGTTGCAACACTGCCTACTTCAAGGCAGATGAATACAGCCCCTCCAGGGAAAAAATCATTAATTATCCTGAAATTAGAGTATCTCCAAACTTTGAAGGCTTCTAGAATCCCCTAAATGTGATATTTTCCAACAGTCCTGGGGATCCCGTGACAATACAACCCGTGTGCTGGATGCATGGTAGGTAGCATCTTGATGTACTTTCTCTTGATTTCACATTGCAGTATTGGTCAAAAGGCCCAGCAGAGATTATACTACCTGAGACTTCTCCAGAAAACAACAGCGGAATGAAAAATTGCTAGTAACCTTCTACCATTGACCATAGAAAGCATTTTAACTTACTGCACCTGTGTGTGGTTTGCCAATAACACAGTGGCAGATAGGACAGCACTCAGAGGGTTAACGTCATTGCTCAGAGGATCATTGGTTGCCCTCCCTCTTTGGAAGAGCTTCATAGCTCCGCTGCCTTAAAAAAGTTCAAAATATTCTAAAAGCTTCATCTCATCCTGGGCACCCTTTTTTTGAACTATTACCATCTGGCAGATGGTACAGAACAATAAAAACAAGGACACATAGACTGGAAAACAGGGCGTATCCCAGGGCAATAGCTCTGTTGAATTATACTGTATAGTACCATGTTGGTGGGTGGGTTTTCAATTCAATGTGTGGAGTGTGAAGGATGTGCATTTGTGTTTATTTTCATGGTCATGATGTGCACTGAAGATTGTGTTTGATTTCATTGTACAAGGTGCAATGACAATAAAAGTAAAGTAAACTAAACTTAGCATTTATTTCTCGTTGTTTTAATTTTCAATTTGTGATATAATTGTGTACCGTAAAAAGTCATTTTGTGCAAAATAGACAACCATATAAATGTGATCAATAAATTTGAAAAGAAGAGCCTTAAAGAAGATTAATTGGTGAAGGAATTCAAGAAAAGGAATTGAGTCTGTTATCTGCCAAATCTTTTTATCCAATAAAAATGGGAAGATGAAGCAATATATTTGCATCCTTTCTAGATTTGGCAACAATTTTAAAGAGATAATGAAATCGACATTGGTATCTATTAGTAGATTGGTCTTTTATTAGTTCTCCTCCCCCTTCTTTTTGTTCCTTTTAATCCCAGCACTGTATGTTAGTATTTTTTTCCTTTCACAACCACAACCATATTCATTTTTGGTTGGTATTATAACAGTTTTTTATCTCAATATTTAACAATGCAAATTGAAAAGATAAGAAAAGGTGGGAAGTAAATATGCACTTGATGGTTTATACTGAGTCCTCTGTTTGGTTTTTATTTGTTCTTTGAACCCAACTTCTCCCCCTTCACTGTTTCGGATATTTGGATATTTCAGCCTATAAGAGTTTATGATCTTAATAAAGAGTAATTGATTAAATGTATGATTGATGTATCTTTTGGCCTGTAGTGTAAGGTTGATTTGGATGAGCAAGTGCATTGATCTAAAATCATATCTCAAGTTACAAGGAATTCATATATTTCTAAGAAAGATAAATATGGAGCGACTCATCCAAACTGGCAAAGATTAAAAAAAGATTTCCACCCAATACATTACATCCTTCTTCCTAACTCATCCTTTGAGATCTTTTCTTTTTGCCTCCCATTAGGGAAGAAGTGGACACCATGGAAATTAAAAACAAACCCATCAAACGCATATGACTCTTTAAGATGTATATTGATCAGAGTGCTTTGGATGAATTCAGAAGGTTTCCCTATGGTGTCACCAACCTTCCTGAGTTGAGATGGTCCCCTCTGGACAAGGAACACAATCATAGCAGCAAACTGGTTCTCCTACTCGAACTTTCTTGACAAATCCTGGCTGACATTTTTCCACACATTTGGACTGAGGCAGAGACTGGAAAGAAGAAAAATGCCAAAGGAAGAGCATCTATCTCGCATCTACGTAACATGGAGGTAGACAGAAACATTAGCCAAGTAATCTCTGAGCTTCAGATAGAAAATATGAAATCCTGACAACTTCCAAATGATTGCAGGAATACAATTGCAGGCGGATGCCTCATTTAGTTCCTCCTTTTTCTTGGGGCCTTTCTACTTAATAAAAGTCTGGAGGATGAAATGAGAAAAAAAAATAAACATCAAGTCACGCCTTAGTTCCTCCTCATAGTGTAATTCACATGCATTCCTCCATTCTTCATATATGCATGATTTTAAAATAAGATATCCACTTATTTTAAATTTTAGACTAAACTTTATTGTAAAATATGTATTACATTTCTATTCCATTTGTGAACTTTATAAAGATTAACTGACTAATTAAATGATTGATTGATGTATATTTTATACATCAATGCATTTATTAAAATTGTATTTATTTTTATTTATTTAAAATACCACATTTTTGGAGTATAAGATGCTCCAAAGTATAACACCCACCTACCTTTTGGGGGAAAAACAAGAAAAAAAAATCTGCTCTGCCTCCCAGCAATCAGCACAGCCTGATTAGCATAAGCAGCTGATTGTCGGTTGGATCGGCCTCCCTACAATCAGTTGTTTCAGGCTGCAGGGATTGACATAGCCTATTGCTGTCTCCGCATGCCCATTTTGAGCCATTCAAGTGGCAGGAATCAGAATGGGCAGAAAATGTACCACATGGAGGCTGAAAAAATGTGTCTTATACTCCAACAAAATGCAGTAAATTAAAACTGATTAAAAAGAAACATCTGATTGGTAAGATGTACAATGGTTTCTTCTGGATTGCAAAACTCCTTTTTGAAAACAGTTCTCTGAACTATTCAAAATTTCCACTACCGATTCTCTAGAACTGATCAGAACCTGCTGAATACCTGCTCTGATGCAAAGTTTTTCAGATGAAGGGCACTCTTAAAATCCAATGCCAAAACCTAAGTAACATTTCCCTTGAAATTGTTCTTTATTACTTCTGATATCAGGATTTTCTTTGCACTAAAGTTGTGTTTCAGTACTTCAGTTTTCAGGCCATTATTGTGGTGTGATGGGCAGCAAATAAATTTAATCAATCAATGAATAAAAAAAACTCACTCAGACCAGTCATTGTTATATCATGTGAACCAAAAAGCCTTGGACCTGCTTGATGGTCCTCCTGACCACGACCTGCAATTTTGGGAGACCCCTGACTCCAATCAGGGCAAGTTGAAGTGTCAGGGCTCTAGCATCCACCCCCATTCGAATGGGATACATTCTCCACTGGGACATCCAAAGCCAAGTGTCTTCAATCATGCTCTCCAGTAATAATCTTGCATGCCGAAGCTTTGGCCACCTAGCAATTATCTATGTAAGCATTTAAGGAATGTACTACTTCCCCATTCCCTTTTGCTGACAACCTCAAAAGACCAGAGAAATATTTGGTTGACGCAAGGTTATTTCACTGGGATCAACAAGACTTCCATCCAATTTTGATTCCATTTCATCAGATTGAGACCCAAATCCTGAACTCAGGTCCCGATCCACAGAATTGCCTTCACCTTTGATATTTGAAGAGAAGAAATTAGTGAAACTTGAAACTAGTAACACCAAAATCCTCATCATATGAGGTGGTAGTGGGATCCCACCTTGGACACTACTGGTTCAGTGGGAGATCGTGGCGCGCACTGCACCCCCTAACATATGCACTCCTAAAAGCTAATCAGCTGAGAGGGTAAAGAAGTGACCCTCCCACCCTGCCATGCACTTTTTCAGTCTTTTTATCCTCTCAGCTGATCTTCGGAGGATTGTTTTCTTCCTCTCAGCTGATCCGAGGCATTTTTTTTTTTTACTACAGGTTCGAGTAAACTGGTCTAAACTGGTAGCATACCACCACTGATATGATGCCCTCTCTCACCGGTTTATGGAGATATTAAACTGCATATAGAATGGCAGAGATTTGTGTTCTAAGTAATAATCACTCCAAATCTCATTTTGGAAATACCTGAATCATGTTATAACACTATTCAGCATTATAGCATCTCTTGGTAAATAGATCTGAAAACTCCCTATCTGTCTAAGAAAATTATAGATGTTTTACTCCACACATTCAATTCCCAGTCAAGGTTACCCACCCTTTGACTAGATTTAGCCCACTTGAAATGGATTGTAAGTCTTTGGCGGGGGTTATATCAATATTTTCCTCACCTTGTTCAGCAACTTTAGCTGTGACAAAACATCTTGGTTGATTATAATTCCCTCTGCCTTTCAAAACTCCCCAATTCCTTGTTGATGGGATCCTCCTTGGGCAGAAACACCCTACTAA
This sequence comes from Notechis scutatus, assembly GCF_049901735.1. Lineage (NCBI taxonomy): Eukaryota > Metazoa > Chordata > Lepidosauria > Squamata > Elapidae > Notechis > Notechis scutatus. Next base: position 203,022 of record NW_028263111.1, on the reverse strand, counting down.
TGATCTGCAGATCTGTTGCTATGTCTCCATTTTGGTCCAAATAAACTTCCAACAAAGAAAGATTGTAACAATTCATTTTCTTTAAATATGGATGGAACTAGAGTGGAAACATTGAGGAATTTTAAGAAATCTTGTTTTCTTACCTTACATCCTATTTTTACATTTTAATCTTTCTTCTACAGTTGTTTAACTTGCAAATATTGTGAGTTGGAAGAACAAGTTTTGCGCATTGTTCTTCAAACCTCAAGAACAAAGGTTTAGTAATAGTTCTCAATTGTGTGTGTGTGTGTGTGTGTGTGTGTGTGTGTGTGTGTGCGCGTGTATGAAAGCCTGACTCACAGACGAACACAATACACATAGGAAGCCTGATGATGGCAGATGAGATTCTGCTGAAATGTTGCTACAACTTTAAAAGCACAACTATAATGACATGGGAAAATACTCCGAACAAAGCTGAATACCATACATGTAAGTACCCGTGAAAAAACTTAAGAATGAATATATACATATATATTTTCTGAGGTTTTCACGGATATTTTGTATGTGGATCTTTGATTATTCGGTTTTCTCTCAGTGTAAAATTGGAAGTATCTTGGCGATGTTTCAATGAAGTCCCATTCGCCATCTTCAAGCTTGTGTCTTCAGCTTCAGCTTCTCTTTACTCCCGAGAAGCACTAAGCTGAAGACACAAGCCTCTTGAAGATGACGAATGAGACTACGCGTCAAACGTCACCAAGCTACTTCCCAATTTTATGTGGGAGAAAACCCAATAACCAAAGATCGATCTATCTATTGATCTATCGATCTATCGATCTATCGATCTATCGATCTATCGATCTATCTATATATGTTTGTTTTCTGAGGTTCTCGCGGGTATTTGTATGTGGATCTTTGGTTATTCGGGTTTTCTCCCGGCGTAAAAGTGGAAGTATCTAGCAAAGTTTTGATGACATCTCATTCATCATCTTCAGACTTGTGTCTTTGGCTCTGTGCTTCTCAGAGTAATGTGACTGGTAGGCGGAGGTGTCATCTCATTGATTGATTCATGCTGTGTGGGCATTTTTTCTATCTCTATGGCTTCTCTGATTATTCTGTTGTTGAAGTGTTTGGTTTTGGTGAGCTTGCTAGCCATTTGGGAACCTGCCTTCATGAACAGACGAGTACCTAACATGAAGAATGACACCAGCTCCACACCCACGAGGGCCACACAAGATGCTACCACCACCCTTCCACGTAGAAAGCAGACTCACACCCACACAGAAGATGAGACATGACCCACGGACCAAGCCACACCGCAGCTGCATCACTACCCGCTTCAAACCCCTCCGACCCATACAAGAAGTGAAGAGCAGGATCACAGCTCACCAGCTCAAATCCCCCAGCAACTAACACTAACCTGAGCACAACCAAGCCCCCCCACCTGAACAGAACACACCCCAGCCAATCAGAACACAGCCAACCCCCAACCAATCAGAACACAGCCAAACCCCAACCAATGAGAACACACCCACCCAATCAGAACACAGCCAAGCCCCCACCCAATCAAGTCACACCCCCACTAGCAGTTAAAAGGAAAAAGCAGCTGCAAGCTCACATTACTCTGAGAAGCACAGAGCCGAAGACACAAGCCTGAAGATGATGAATGAGATGTCATCAAAACGTCGCCTAGATACTTCCAATTTTACACAGGAGAAAACCCGAATAACCAAAGATCCACATACAAATACCATGAGAACCTCAGAAAAACAAAATTGCACCTCTACGTGGAGGAAAACCCACCATCTGACCAGGACTTATGAAAAAAACTTGAAGTCCAAAGAGCTTCCATTTTATGTCACCTTGCATTCCTATGCAACTGCCGAGATCAAAATTTAATCCCCATAAGCTTCCAATTGAAATTCCACACCAACACAGCAGCCACCAAACACATCCTAAAAAGAACAGAATTGGTCCTAATTAGAAAGCTTGAACTTCACACAAAAAGATTCCTCCTAGACCAAATCAACAAAGATCTCCTCACACTTCACCTCAGACTCAGCAACAAAGATTCACCCATTACTTTGGGAAAAATCCAAACAACTTGCTGTTTGGAGAGCCGAAATACAGACCACCTTCAAGACAGACACACACCCCAACAAACTCAGAAAAACTACAAAGCAACGCCAGAAACAAACTCTCCCCCTCACAGCCACACATGAAACAAACAGTGCACAACATCTCAGACAAGATCCTCACAGAAGCTGAAACCAATGTCCTTTCGAAAGGATTCAACGTTGCTGTCACTCCCAAACACATCCCCACAGAAACCATCATATGTGGAGTTGAAACCAGCCTGACCAAAACCAACCCTGATGATGCTAATAGAATCAGACTCGAAATCACCAACATCCTCTGCACTAGCAAACCACCCAAAAAACAACTTATCCAAAGAAGAACAAACTGCACTACTTAACCTGAAAGAAGACACCAGCATAATAATCCTACCAGCAGACAAGGGCAATGCGACAGTGGTTATTGTTAGGGATATACACCCTAGCAGAACATGCAGGGCAGTCAGTCAGGCAGGCAGATATGTGAGACAAGCGTTGTTGTAGTTTACACTCAGTAAAACAGATACACAGTGCTAGTTAAATAGTTTATTCCAGTAAGATTGTTAGCATAGTCAAACAGTCCATATATCATACACTTTTTCCAGTTCAGTCCGTCCAGGGATTATCCATTAGCAAAGTCCAGTGTCGAAAAAGAGGTCAGTAAACTTACTGAATAATCAGTCCAGTAATATATCTCTTTTTGCAGTAGAGATATGAAGAAAATCAAACCTCTTTTTCTTCGTTCAGCAATAGCAGGGAAAACACGCAGTTATCACCATCAATCCATCATTGTCAGCAATCCAGTAAAAGCCAGCAAACAGTGAGCTCTCTTGTTCCCTCTTATGGTGATTTTACAACCGCACCCAAAAAAGTGATACACACACTTAAACTCACTAATATAGTTTATATATATTATTTTACCCAAACTAAGTTAGGTAACCATGTTATTCCTAACATTCTCCCCTTTTGGGTAATATAATAACATATATATCTATTTACAACTTTAACCATAGTTTTCACAACTTTCCTTGTGCTTTACTGCACCTTGGGCTTTTGTAAACTGATCAGCAAAATTTTCTTCAGTCATGCAATATTCCAGTCTTATTAAACCATTTTTTACAGATTGCCTTACATTCAAATATCTAAGATCAGTATGCTTAGATCTCGTTTTTACAGCAATATTTGTAGCCAACCATATGGCTGCTTGATTGTCCTCATACACTACAATGGCATCATTAACAGTTATTCCCATATCTAATAACAACTGTTTATACAGAATTAAATCAGTACATAACAAAGATAGACATGAAAATTCTGCTTCCATTGTGGACATACTTATGTGTTGCTGTCTAATTGACCTCCAACCAATCAGTGCTTTACCTAATAGTATAGCCGTACCTGAAGTTGATTTCCTAGTGTTTATGTCTGTTGCAAAACTTGCATCAGCATATGCACTTAAAATCAAATCATCTTTTGGCTCCAAATACAATGCATAGTGCATTGTCTTTTAAGAATACCTTAAGATACGTTTTATTGCTTGCCAGTGTTGTTCAGTGGGTTCAGCGTTGAATCTTGCCAATTGATTAATGCTATAGGCAATGTCTGGCCTTGACCAATTACTAATATATGATAAACTACCAATTAATGACTGATAAATAGTCTTATCGAATTTTGAACTTTGAGCATCAGTTCGGCAAAATTCCTGACTCATTGGAGTTTTTGCCGGCTTACAAAGTTCCATTTTATACGTTTTTAGCAATTGGTAAATTTTATCTTCTTGAGATATCTTAAAGCCACTCTTGGTTTTGTATATTGTCAATCCTAAATACTGTCTTATCTCTCCTAATTGCTTTAATTTTATCCTCTCACCTAATAATGATATTATTTCAGTAGCTTCATTATTAGTCTTTGTAATTAAAGCAATATCATCTGTAAACAACAATAATAATGATACTGTTCCATTAGTCTCTCTCTTAAATAAACATGGATCAGCTAAACCTGCTTTAAACCCTATATTGTTTAACTCTTTAACAATATATTGGTTCCATTCATAACCAGATTGCTTTAATCCATAGAGACTCTTTTTAAGTTTCCAACAGTCATTATTAGTTTTATTATCCTTAATACCTACTGGTTTCCTTAAATATATAGCGTGCTGAAATGGTGCATGCAGATAGGCAGTTTCTACATCTAAATGATTTATAATATAATTCTTCTTAGCTGCCCACACTAAAGCTGCTCTCAAGGTTGTTGCTTTTAAACTCGGTGCAAATACTTCATCATAATCATATGCAGTTTGATTAAATCCTTGAGCTACCAACCTAGCCTTATGGGTAACAGTCCCATTTTTACCAGTTTTTAATTTAAATATCCATTTGCAGCCAATGGACTTTTCACCTGGAGGTAATATGGCATTTTCATAAACTTTCATTTCCTTTAATGAATTTAGTTCCTTCTCCATTGCCTTATGCCAATTTTCCTGTTCCTTTGCAGGATACATCCTAAGTTCTTCAACAGTAGTTGGAACTTTACTAACTTGGCAAACTACACTTGCTTGGTACCTGTCAGGTGGTCTGGTTACACGTGTTGAACGTCTAGGTATTACAGGGCTTACAGGTGGACTTTCATGTACTACCTCTTCCTGGTTATCTATTTCTTCCTCTTCTGGTATTTCTTCCTGTTCTGGTCCTATATGCTCTTCATGTACTTCCTCTTTAATTGCGCTCTTCTTATTACTGATTTGTTCTTTTGGTCTTTTGTAGGTTTCTATGATTACTTTCTTACTTGAATCTTGCTCCAGTTTTTCCCATCCTACATGTTCCAGGAATTGTGCACTCAGCACTAGAGTAAACTCTAGATGTACCTTTCCCCAGAATCTGTATGATTTGTGATTAGATTCATAACCTACAAAGAATAACCTTTTAGCCCTATGCTGCCCCTTGTGTCTCAGTTGTGTAGGGATATGCACCCATGCTGGTGCTCCAAATGTATGCATGTAGCTTAGGTCAGGTTTTCTGCCATGCCACCATGTGAATGGTAATTCACCTGTTGTTGAGTTAACAACATTATTCAATATATGATTACCACACATTATTGCTTCTCCCCACAAAGTTTCAGGTAATCCTGAATCCGACAGCATAGTACGAGCCATTGCTTGTAATTTTTGGCCTCGTCTTTCTATAAAGGCATTATGTTGTGGCCTATATGGTGCAGACTTTTTATGTTCAACACCTGCCATCTTCAGTCTGTTTTGGAATTTATTGTTTATAAATTCCGTACCATTATCAGTTATAAGAGTTACTAATTTCCTTTTAGTTTTTCTTTCTGCAAATTTAAGCCAATTAAAGAAATTTTGATATGTTTCTGTTTTGTTCTTCATTAGATAACAGAAACCATATCTGGAATAATGGTCTATTATACTTAGTATGTAACGAGAAGCTCCCACACTTGTTTTTTTAGGACCTATAATATCAGCAAATACGACCTCTAGAGGTTCTTTAGTTTTAAATCCATTTAATCTATTTGCTGGTATTACCTTGCTTTTTTCTTGACTACAAGCATTGCAGTGCAAATACTTACTGCAAGGCTTTAGTTTTATACCTTCAGACAGTTCAACCGTTTGTTTGAGCATTTTAAAATTTATATGCCCTAAACGTCTGTGTAACAAATGTATGCACTCATCATGAGGTTTAACATTATTATAAACTGTGTTAGCTACCTCTAATTGCTTATCATTTAACACATACAATTCACCTTTTAAAGTTGCAGTCACTTTTTTACCTTCCTTTTCAATTATGCAATTGTCTCCCCTAAAGGTAATTAAATAACCTAGTTTAACCAAAACTCTAACCGAAAGCAAATTAAACTTAAGTTGTGGTACATATAACATTTTTACATTTTCTTTTATGCAAGAACAATATGCTATACCTTCACCTTTAGCTTTCAGTTTCCAGCCATTAGCTAATGATATCTGCTGTGAACTCGTGGACATCTTAACACATTTTTTCTTATCTTTTGTTATGCAGTGCGATGCTCCACTATCTACAACCCATAAATTATTATTCACAGTTTCGTTGCTATACATGGCTAACTCTATGCATTTTTTATCCTTTTGATGCCTTTTAGCATTCTGGCTGGCCTTTTGGCTTTTTCCTTTCTTGCAGAATCTAGCCAAATGTCCTTTTCCTCCACAATTAAAACATTTTCTAATTGTATAGGCTGACGAAGATATTTTCTCTTCTTCACATTGTGGTTGTTCCCTTCTGAGTTGATCCCTTTCAAGCCTTCTCCTGGCTTCTTCAATTAATCTGCCAGTAATGTCAGTTAATGTAAGGTTATCTTTTGGCAGTACTTCTAGTGAAGTTATGTAGTCATCGTAACTCTCATCTAACGAAGACAAAATTATATAAACTTGATGTAATTCTGTGAAGATAAGTTCTTTTTCATGCAGTTCCTGAAAAATTCTCTTCATTGTATTTAAATGAGTCAGCATGTCTCCATTCTTTTGAAGATGTGTTCTGAACAGCTTCCATGTAAGATTTATATGTGCTCCTACACTGTCTCGAACATAAATCTTCTTTAAATTCTCCCAACACTTCGCAGCTGTTTCTTCTCCACGAATATGGACAAGTTGCTGGTCAGAGAGTGTCAGTCCTATTATACAGAGAGCTTGCTCATTCTTCAGTTGATATTCTTGAATTTTCTGGGCATCATCCTCATCCTCCAGATCCCATGCATCTACCTCTGGTGGGTTTTGAATTATATTCCACAAACCTTCTCTGCGTAGAAGTAGGCTGCATTTCATAGACCATGAAACATAGTTTGTTCCATCCAGTTTGGATATTAGAGACAAACTTTGTAAATTGACTTGTGCCATCTTTCTCTGGATATTAAACTATAATTAATAAAACACAGCTGTCTGTTTACAGTATTGTGTAACTACACAAACTCTCACTTTATATAAGCCTGTTATATCCTGGTTAGTCTGACTGTGCACCTGGGCCCATAACCAGTGTTAGGGATATACACCCTAGCAGAACCTGCAGGGCAGTCAGGCAGGCAGGCAGATATGTGAGACAAACGTTGTTGTAGTTTACACTCAGTAAAACAGGTACACAGTGCTAGTTAAATAGTTTATTCCAGTAAGATTGTTAGCATAGTCAAACAGTCCATAAATCATACACTTAGTTCAGTCCGTCCGGGATTATCCATTAGCAAAGTCCAGTGTCGAAAAAGAGGTCAGTAAACTTATGAATAATCAGTCCAGTAATATATCTCTTTTTGCAGTAGAGGTATGAAGAAAATCAAACCTCTTTTCTTTGTTCAGCAATAGCAGGGAAAACACGCAGTTATCACCATCAATCCATCATTGTCAGCAATCCAGTAAAAGCCAGCAAACAGTGAGATCTCTTGCTCCCTCTTATGGTGATTTTACAACCGCACCCAAAATACATGTTTTACAGTTAAAGTGATACACACACTTAAACTCACTAACATAGTTTATATATATTATTTTACCCAAACTAAGTTAGGTAACCATGTTATTCCTAACAGTTATGAACACATCTGACTACCAAACCAAGTTAACCAACCTACTCCAAGACCCCACATACAAACCCCTAAACACAGACCCTACCATCTACCTAGAAAAAGCCACCAGTTCCAAAATAAAAGCCTCCCTCATCAGCGAAGAAATCCAGCAAAGAATCATACCCAGAAAGAAATCATCCAGATGCTCTAAGCTTTATGGTCTCCCCAAGATACACAAAGAAGGAACCCCACTAAGACCAACAGTCAGCTCCATAGGCTCACCTCTACAAAACCTAGCCAAATTTCTCACCAAACAACTACAGCCCTATGCAGAATCCATCAACTCATACGTAAGAAACTCATTCCAGTTCATGGAGATCATAAAGAAACAAAACTTACAACC